>NC_135725.1:60284111-60456878 GCF_964656455.1 Halichoerus grypus
AGTGTCTTTAAAGTGTTGTATTATCTACAGTCCATAAGCATACAGTCCATAATCTCTTCCTTAATCATTCTTCTGGCTTTATTGAAATTTTTGCACATATTTTTTAATGAAACTAAGAAAAGCTCAGTGTATCTTTCATAGAGAACAATTCAAATGTCATATCCTTAAGCTCCTCTTGACTTACTCAAAGTGTATAAACATCTGCTTAATACCATTCAAGTTATTCAATTATCTGGTTTCCTTTTATTGTGAATTTAGGCTAAGTAGAAGTGGAAAACATAATTTACTATGGAATCATTTGGCTAGTGCTCAATATTATGAAGTTATTTCATTTTTAATATTCAGCTTAAATAATTTCAATAATTCACAATAGCCCTAGTAGTCATTTTTTAATATACTAAATGTGCTACACTGAGCAAGACACAATAATAAAAATTACTTATAGTTATACAGTTATAACAATGTTATAAAAGCTGTTCCTTAAGGTTAACATCAAAAAGGTTTTGGTTATAGGAAGACAGGTAGAAAAATAGAAAGGACAAAGTTTTACAAAAACATGTACTCTTACTGCTCTCCTCTTGTAGAAATAAAAAGTAAACCAAGTGACTCAAACTACCAATATATCTATCACAGGCCCAAGACGCAAGGAATAATATATGTTTTCATGAGGAATATGTTTTCATATTGTTATCACTGTTTAATTTATGTAAAGATTCTCAGTAGAAAGCTATAATTCCTCAACTATCCTTCAGTCCCAAATTGGGTTTTATTAAAATATTTAGTGTTATACCAAAATAAACACACACACACCCCTATATATGTTAACACACATATGTTACAGATGTAACTCATATGGATATATTATGTTTATACTTATATAGCAATTTTTTTTGTCCTAACATACTGTGGGGAAATCTTTATAGCCTAAATTTGATTGAAATCCAATCATATATTTTTCAAGATCATAGTCACTTTTTGTAACTGTATGGCAGTTTTCTTCATCAGTATTTTTATTAAGTAATAGCCTAATAGATTTGACAATTGCATTTCTTTTCCCTTTTCCCCTAAGTTAAGAGAATTCCAGCCTTGAAAACTTGAAGTATGGGAAGTACTACTCTAAAGCCACTCTTTTCATTACTTGCACCTATATTCTTTTATATAACTGTCATAGAAGGATAGAAATTAGTGTTTAGTATAACAGAAATATTTGAAGGTTTGTTTGATAGTATAGGTCTTGAAAAACATTGTAAAAGAATAGTTGGGAAAAAACAAATGAAAACAGAATGAATTTCCCTTTTGGGGAGTTACAATATATTCTGTTTATAGGTATAACAAAATCATTTTGAAAAATCCATTGTTCTCAATCTGGAGTTCTGATTAATTTTTCAAAATAATATTGCAGGTAACTATCACAATTTCTAATTGTCAAGTTTAAATTAATACTTAGTAATTTAGAATTAGTTTACTATGCAAATATAAATTGTAAACTAGTACATTTATAAACGTGTATATATGTATCAATCCATCTAAAATAAAATAGGTAAATAATTATGTATATAGGCAAATCCAAATGTGTATAATTGAGCAATATTTAATCTTGAATAAAAGCAAGATGCATGGTGAGTTTCATCATCTTCAGCCCTTTTACTAGGCGATGGACTGCCATCTATTGACTTATAGTAGCCCTCACATGTGAATGTGGCATCACTCAGCAGTGACCAAGTAATGAAGCCTAGGTTAGAATTGCCACTGTATATTCCTTTAAACCAGGCTTCTTAAAGCTCTGGAAATTTCTGCATTTAATCATTGATTAGTTTCTTTTTTTAACCCAGGAAGTATCCATTTCTTACCCAAAATCAACTGTGCTTTTGGGGAAATAAGTTGATTAGTATATCCAGTTTGGAAATGTTTACGTTTCAGAACTTTTCAGTTGCTTTTATCTACTTTTTATCAATAAGACTAGAAGGACATTTGCACAGCCTAAAGTTTAGCAACTACAATTTAAGGTCTATTTAGGAATTGCTTTCTTTCTTTAAAAAAAAAAAATCTGTAGGTTAAATAGAGAATTATTTCTCAGATACACAAGAAAGATGGTGAAGTTGATGGGTATAAGTGGACTTGCAAAATGTTCCAAATCAAAAATTTCTTAAAATACATTCTAAAGTAAGAAGAAAATTAAAGAAGGGAAATGTTCACTGTTTTCAGCAGTTAAATGAGATAAAAATAAAGCCTCCTTAACAACTTGTATCTGAATAGAACATAAAATAGAACAGCTTTTTAACTAAACTTGACTGGACTTCACTACATTAAAAATAACTAAGACCATCATTCTAAAGGGTACATGCCAATAAAACTCTGATAAAAAGATGCTACATATATATCTACATAGATATATATGTATATTATGTATGCATATTATAACAACTAATTTAGCTATGTCATTTTTCTTGGTATATTTTAATGACTATAAACTTATGTCATATAATTTGATGACTTTAGATGACCACTTTGGAGCCCTGCATAGGAAAAAAATATATATATTATTTTTATTTAGAATTAAATAATTTCCTCAAATAGTTTATGTATTTACTTCTTCAGAAATGTTTGTAAAGTTTTTTAAATCTTCAGTACTATAGCACTGTTCTTGTATTTTAATTTCTGTTATATTTTCAGATTTTGGTAAAGTCTGACTTTGAATATTCTTTTTCATCTTTCAGATAACTCATTCTAGATAAAATTTTCCCTCTCAAGAAGGAAAGTCCCTTCCCCCATTCCCTGTCATTTCTAGTCTCATTTATATTAAAAATCCTAGGCCAAAATGGCCACCAGCAGAGTTTTACAACTAACAGAATTTTTAACTAGTAGAGGCTATAATTTGACATGCTTTGGACATTTTGTTAATCTTGTTTTTTAATCTACTTACTTTAAAAAAAGTAACTAGGAGTTTGCTATTTGGGGGCTGTGTGTGTTAAGAATCAAAAAGGACAATATATCTTTTATGTTTAATTTTGCGCCCAGATTTCTTTGTGTACATTGTTAAAATATGTTACAACCTACTACCTTTTTAACTAAAAGTTTAAATAGGAAGCAAATGCAGTCTTTTTGGAAGAATTACCTTTTAAATGATTCTTTATATATATAGTGTTTAGAATACCTAGAATTCACACTTCAAAAAGTAAAATACTTGCTGTCAGGGAAATGGGGAGGAGTAGGATTTCTTTGCCTTCCTGTCTAGCCTAGGAAAAAGCTGGTGACCAGAATTTAGTAGTAATCAATAATGTCTTACCTGAACTACTTGAATGCCAGAGTATATCTTATGGACCATAATTAACAATTTTGTTTTGTTTTGCTCCTCGGTTTTCTCTCCTTACTGGAAACATCAATTTAGAAATGTGTTTTCTGAATTTTCACAGTATGGAAATGAGGGTTTTACACTAAACGAGAGTGCTACTCTAAAGCATCCTATGCCATGCCACACAGGAGGTAACCCTAAATGTGAACAGACTTAAATTTAACTCTAGAGCTATGCTTTGTAGTCCAAAAGGGAGGAATAACAAAGGGAATTTGATTGTGAGGATAAAGGTATCCAAAAGTCTTTATCCTGGAATTTTGATGTAAGATAGGATGAGTAACAATTTTCTAACTGCCTAACACTGAAGTGGATTTTTAAAAATAACTTAAAATGAAAAATTAAAAGTTTCCAGGAGTCAGCCCAAGCTAGAATCTTTTCTTTTGGGGGGGCGGGGGGGGGCGGGGAGAGAATACAATACCTCTTTCTCTCTTAATTAAATATATATTGGGAATCCTCAGTCTTTTTCTCAGAGCTCTTTGGCTACATAAGCAGAACTGCAAAACCCACAAGAACCCCATCCACAGTAGATATCAAGTGATATGTCCTTTTCCATGTGTGTGTTTAAGAAAATAGAACTGGTTATATACTGTATTTTAAAGTGTTAACTCCAGAATAGAGTGAGAACTAGGCCTCACTCTACTTTGGAAAATTTAAATCAACTTTTTTTTTTGATACCATATCTTGAGGCCTGGCATATAGATTATCATAAACTAACGCTTTAAAATTCATCTTGGAAGCTCTTACTTTGGTAGTTCAGTTCAGTTTGCAGACTTCTCAAGAACCAGGAATACTCTTGTTTCAACTGTTGGGGTTTTTCCCCCCTCAAGATCTGGTATTGCTGTTACAATGTTGTGGTTGGTTAAATGTTGCTATTGAGATATTACATATCTGTCAAATTTTCAGAGATTTAGTTTTCATTAAAAATGTCCTTAATACTGAAATACTACTCAGGTGAGTGTAATCATGCTCTGATGATTCAGAAGGCACACAACTATTTTGTAGTACCTCAAGGCTGTCTTCTCATTGTAGTACTACAAAATAAATCAGAATGCTTTATGTTTCAGGTTATTTGGTGTCTGAATAAAAAGAATTTCTGAATAAGCACTGATGACTATTTTCTAATACTCCATATATAACAGATAGAAAAGACGTTTGGATAGTGACTAAAATTTTAAAATATTTTTCAGATGAAAAATTTATGTGAATACTTTTATATTTATTTAAATACTCACCTTGTTCTTAAAGTATTTAGTGTCAGCATTTTGCTAGCAGTTTTTTTACTTCAATCTTACCATGTTTAGAATTTAGTATAAAATGTAATTCCTACATTTACAGAGTAGGTCACCTGAGGTGGGGTGTTTTTTTTTTTCTTTTTTTTTGAATCTTTATTTCACTGGCATGTTGGACTACATTTTTCTAGAACTTATCATTGGAAGCAATTGGAAAATGCAATTTCCGAGCAAATGAAACCTGGAATTATCAATCTCAGTAAATGAGATTTATTTTAAAATAAATACAATTTGCCAAATCATCAAAGAGCAATTTTCTAAAGCTTCTGTGAAAGGAAGAGGAAAAAAAGTGAACATTGTGAATTATAAATGCACATGTTATTTTTCCTTTCACAGTGTTTCCTCGAAATTTAGACATTGTATGTACACAAACTTATTAATGAATGGGAGTAAAATAAAATTTAGATTTGTATATAATTTATTTATTATTTATTTATTGACACACATAGGAGAGCCTTTAAATGTTCTTCTTTTCTAAGAAATACTGAGGTGTCATCATCCCCTTCAGAGAGAATTTCCAAATTATTTGACTTTCAGTATTTTAATGCAGAAATTAATTTGTTTTAAATGAGAAATCAATATGGCATATTTTGAGTAGATTTTTTTCTTGTGTTAAGATATTTAAATAATATCAAGTACTTTATGACATTAATTCTCTTATAAATTTAAGTGTTTCGGATAAGCAATGAAAAGTATGCAGCATTCACATGATTTATAAAAGATTCATTATAAATGTTTTGACCTGGATGCAGCTGTGTTTGCCATCTTCTAAATATCTGAAGATATGTCCTAGTCAGCCATCATCATGTCATTTTTTAGGTAGCACATGTTGTTCAGTAATAGACTAATTGAACCTGAAGCTCTACTATAAACAGCTAACTTTTTTTATTTGACAAAAAAAGTCCCTGTGCCTTTTTGTCTGCCCCTTAGTAGCTGCGGGCAAACACCATTACATTTAGGACTTACATATTTACTATATGGGCTTCAGATTTTACGTCTGTTTTAAAAATTTAAGGGAGTATTTGTTATGGACTTTTTCTTTTCTGTTGGCAGAGGTTTCTCCTGAGGATGATAAAAGGATGCAAATTACATTTGAACTTTTTACTGCCCTTTCCTGTTCCCTAAGTATGTTCACCTTTGCTTAAAAAGGAATTATAGTTAGTCATTATAGGGGCAGTTTCTTCTTAATACTTACATTCTGTGGTAATTAAATTCTATTTCTAAGTATTTATAATTTTAATATGTAACATTTTTAAAGTCTTTTCTTCTCCTTAAGAAACACATACATTATTCATATAATCGCAAATAAAACTACGTTGTTTTTTTACTTACAACTCTACACTTTGAAATAGGGCTCTTGTTATAACAAAAATGAATATAAACAGGTAGCCTGAGAATGTTCAAAATCCAGTTTAACACTGCACAGTGCTATATAATAAATTATATAATAAATTGTAGTTTAAAAATCTGAAATGTTGAATGATGCCTATTATTTGTCATGTTAACCACGCATAAAGAGAATAAAAGTATTACATAGAATAATTTTAGCATATTTAAGTGGTTATTTTTCATATGTATTTTGAACAGGTGATTCATGCCATTCCTTAAATAAATATACTCCAACTGATTGAGCTTGTCATAATCTTCTCTGGACATTTCAGTGCAAGAATAAAAGTAGATAAAGTATACGGGACCAATGATAATTCGTATTAAACATTCCTTTTAGTAGTCATGCATGTAAATGACATGGTAGATTATAGTAATTCCTAACAGGTCTTAAGTATTTAGGAATCACTTAGTTACTCACTGTCATGATCAACCATAACCTTTAAGAGTTTTGGTCAATCATTTGAATAATCTGCAGGGAAAGACTCCTGAAAGAACCCCTTGACTTGTTGACATGAACAATCTCTCTGAACTAGTGTTACATTTTCTGTTACGGTATAAACTCTATTAGTAATCTTAAATTGAATTAAGTTTAAGATTTTAAAAGCAAAATCTCTTAAATGACTAAAAGTTAATGAATTATTGATAAAATCAATCAAATTTTAGACTTGAAATTCATTTGCCATTTGATCCCACATACAACAAAGTCATGAGAGTTATGTTTTTGTACATTTGAAATTTTTTTTTTTTTAAGATTTTATTTATTTATTTGAGAGAGAGAGAGTGAGAGAGAGCATGAGAGGGGAGAGGGTCAGAGGGAGAAGCAGACTCCCCGCCAAGCAGGGAGCCCGATGTGGGACTCGATCCTGGGACTCCGGGATCATGACCCAAGCCAAAAGCAGTTGCTTAACCACTGAGCCACCCACACGCCCTGAAATTATTTTCTTTCAGCTATTTTGAACTCAGTAATAGTCATCCAAAACTAATATCCTTGGGTTTTTTTGAAATATCAAAAATATTATATGAAGAAAAATGCTGCATATTTAGAGACCATTTGACCAAAAAATTTTTTTTACTATCTTTGGAATTAAAATAGACCTTTGCCTTAATTGGTATACCAATACTCTGGTAGATCACATTTCAAAACAAGAGTTTTTCCATGGGAATGTTCAGAAATCCATATCAGCTTTGTAAAAAGAATTCATGTGTATGAATCAGTTGGTAATAAAGATACCACATTATTTTCATTCCTTTTTTTCAAAAGTCATATGAAGCCAAATCTATTAGATAAATTACAGAGTCATCTTTATAACTTAGTAATGTATCCATGTCTATAAATACCAATTTTACATAAATATTATTTTTTACATGTATTTGTGGATTACTCCCACATTTCTTTTCAGTTAGGGGAACTGAATTTTGGATTGTTCATTAGCTTTGTTTATACAATAAAATCACAATTTGTCTCTCTTGGATCTCTCCTGTTTCCTTTATTTATAGTTATATCATATTCCCTCCTAATTTTACTGAAGTCCTTAAAAAACATGCTATAAAATTGATTTGGAGTGGAAGACTTATTTCTGAGGAAATTACTAGGGAATGTTGTTTTTTTTTTAATCAAAATAGAAAAAAGAATGCCAGCTTTGGGATCAGACGTCTCATATTCTGGCCCTTTAATTTACTTAGATGGTCAAACCTAGTTAAAATATTTGGCTTCTAAGATCCTTGGTTTCTTCGTCTGAAAAATGAGGATAGTGCTTTCTTGTTTTAAGTATGCAGTGAGATAATAAATATAAAGTACTTGGCACAATACCTACCACATAGCTTGTATTCAACACTGTGTGAGCTCCAGTAAAGCAAGCCCATACATGCCTCACACCTGTAGAGATGGCCTCTGGACTAATAGCCCAAACTCAGGTTATCAGATTATTGTAATGTCTTTTGAAAAGACTGTTATTTGCTTAAGATGAGGAGATTCATAATGACCTCTTTGTCTCCTAAAAATGTTTCCTTCTTATAGTTACTGAAATTAAAATACTCACAAGCACTGTCTTTTGTTAACCAAAGTATTTAGCTCACTTTTCATTTTCTTATTATTTATCTGTGTCTTTTCTAGAAATGTAGGTAACTTTTAAATACAGCAAACTTAAATTATTTTCTAAATTTGATTTGCCTAAAAATCATTATAAAGACATTTAAGAAGTAGATCACAAAAATATTTAGGCTACTTCTTCTCCTAATGAAAATGACTATATAACGTATGTACCATATAAAGATACAATGATATCATTTTGAAAAATATATATAATATAATTAATATGTTATAAACATTCAGTTCTTAAATGGTAACTTCAGTGTCATCTGAATATAGTTATCATAAGCAATGAAATTACATAAATCTTGAGAATAATATGAAATTGAACAGTTCTCACACACACACACACATATCAATTGTAATACTTTCTGCTAGGGGTAGAGGGTTTATGTTAATCAGATGAGGAAGGAAACAAAATAGCATATCGGTTTTTTTGTACTTCAGATGAAACTGCTTCATGCCTTCACATGACTGAGGCCAGAAACCAGCCTGATTTCACAGCAAGATGCTGAGGTGTAAGAGCTTGGTCACTCTTACAGACTTCCAGTTGTATTCTCTTATAGGTCCAGCCAAAAAGGCAACACAAAATTAAGCATTTTCTCAGTGCCTGTGATTTGTATTCTTTCAAAGAGCATTCCTATTCCATGTTTGTTCTTTATTTTAAGACAAGCAGGAGCTAAGATAAGGCATATTGGAAAAGCAAAAAAAGCCTTACTCCCCTCTTTAGACAGGCCCTTACAGCTGTGGAATTCCCTGCCTTTGTGACTGTTGGTTAAGACCATTTCAGGCGAATAAGCACGATTGCATGGGGAGGGGGAGTGCTTTCTGTTGTAAGTCATGTGGAGTTACGGTAAAAATGAAAATCATGTTGTTTTTTTGAATCCTCTGTGTTTTAGCTAATAAATATAATAGAGCCACAGCTCTATTAATTTTTCATTGATGGTTTCTATACAGTTGTATGCAAAATATTCAAGCAAATGTGAATATGTTAAGTACTTCATACGGTTGGAAGATGTATATTAATGTAGTTTCTATGTTTTATAGTCCACCCCAATAAACATTCAGATAAAATATCCATGGATTCACACATGGACGTATTCTTTTCTGTCCCTCCCCGCCACATCCTGTCTTCACTCCCTCCTTATCCCTCCACCCTGCTTCAAAGCTGTGGTCCTTTTCCATCCATGTACTAAAAGGTTCTTTGTAAACCAGGCCATTTGTCCATCATTGTTTGGGGTCCAAACAGTGGTAAGATACCCTGTCACCGATCCCGCGTGCTGTGAATGGCAGCTCCTCTCCGGACAATTGGCGGAGGGGCCAAGAAATATTCCTGAGAGGATTATTTAACCTTTCAATTTAGAGGGCACAAAGCCTGGCTGATTAATGAACTTTCTGATGGGCGCTGATAAGCGGATCTATTTCTTTATTTCCCCTAAAAGTGATTCCTTCTCCTGTCCATATTACTATAATCTTAAACATAAAATGTGGCAAATAGATTAAAAAACAGCACTAAAGAGTTTATCTGGCTGGCAAACTGAAGGAGCTAAATTAAAATTGGTAATGACAGCAGTGGCTCAGCCTCATATGTGGTTTTTAAATGCACTGTGTATTTTGAAGAGACTTATTCTCCAGCACGCCTGGTAATGACTGCGCTTGGTGCACCGTCTGGGGCTGGCTTCTGTTATCCCCACCCCAACGCCCCCCCCCAAAAAAATGAGTTGTGTTATCTGGATGGCTGCAGACACATACGCATCCCCCTTTCTCACTGCATGGGCAGACAAGGTCGATAGCATTACAAGGTATTTGTGGCAGTGCTTGTTTCAGTTTTCAGAGCTGCCAGTTTCCAGGCGGATTTGAATTACAAAAGAAGAAGCTGGCATGAAAATTGAAAGGTTTTATCGGCTGGTCTGAAGCCTCATAGCACATTGCTTATTTATGCAGTCCATTTGCACCAGGAAATATAAAAAGGAAATACATTTTTAAAATAAGGCCATAAAGACCCAGATATGTTTAAGATGGCAAATAAAATATAGATACCTATAATATCTTTCCAGGAAACGATTTTCACTTAATGTTGCACATTACTTCAGAAGAGCATTTATGTTGCTGTCATAAATTTGTGCGTTTGTGTCACTATGTAGGTAGTCTCTGGGGATTAAGAAGGAAGCCTTTGCTAACTTACTTTAAAATTAAAATAGACGGAGGGATAGCTCTGCAGTTTGAGAGCTACATTGGAAATATTTAAATAGGGTGGTAAATTAAACTTAAACTAACATTTTTGCATTCCATGTAAAATTAGCTATGGCCCAGTGAATAAATGCCACTACCTTTGGAGAAAATTGGGATGCTTTTTAAGCCATGAAGATTTGGAGCATTCAGGGAGTGAATTACCGTGATCCTTACTGTCTTGCATATGTTCATTGTTCTCTGCTTACTGAGGTTTTCTTTTTTTGTTGTTGGGTTTTTTTGGGGAGTGGGCAGGGATGTAGGGTGGGATCTCATTTACAAAAAGAAAAGTCATAAATTAATAAGTTTAATAGCTTCTTTAAATAAAACCTGTGCTTCATTTATTTTAGTCTTCAAATATATCATCTTTGAGATTTTTGCCTAATGCTTGTTGTTGTGACTATATCACCTTTTCACTGTTGGAAGTTATACCAACAGTTTACCTCTCTTCATATTACTTTAATGTAATCTCAACTTAATAAAAAAGATACACTCCCGTGCAATCCCTATAATACTCTTGGTTACATAAAATGAAGATATACATATACAAACACATAGTTCCGAAAGGCCTTGAATAATTAATGGTCTTAACACTGGTCATTTGCAACCTTCAACCCACTGGTTTGTAAAACTTACGAGTATCCAAAAGAGGAGTAGGGAGGAAGTTAGGTGTGTATTATAGGAAATATCAAATCAATAAGGCGACACTCTTTATTCTGCTATAGTTCAAGTGAACACTGTTTTAGAATCCATTTTCCAATAAAGCAAATTACTCCTCAGCTAAACCATGAGAGATGCAATTTTTTGCAATTTTCATTTTCACCAGTGTCTAGTACCTTTCTCATGTTTTCATGACCTGGACTAATTATTTCATGTAGTTTTTTTTTTTTTTTTTTTTTTACCAGGGAAAATATCAAAAGCATACACGTTTGCTGCATGCTAATGATGTGCTGTACATTTTTTCATGAATTTTCATAAGGATTTTTTTCTACGTAGCATGTGTGGCTTAATGATGTAATAACCCGATAGACTAGAAAATGCTCCAAAGGAGACGTTCCGGTCTGTTGTGTACATAATACATGTTTCAAAAATCTGCCTAATTAAGGAATTACCCAATGGATTGGGAATCTGTTGGGTACATGACATAGTTTTTTTTAACACATAAAAGATATAGGTATATCATTACATATGGTGCTTTCAATGACATTTTTAGAATGTAGGGGGGAATTAGTAGCAATGTCCTCTGGAATACGATTGAATTCTTTTTTTTTTTTTTTTCACTGAAAAAAAACGAAAGCTTAAAAAACTTTATGAAGGAAGCTTTGTTTTAAAATAATTTCAGAGCCTTTAGTTTGGAGAGAAAATTCCTCCCAATATTCCTCAAAAGAAATAATACCGTGACCATTTGCCAGAATGCTGTGCAAATGGAAGACTGTCCAAAACCGTGGTTTGAACAGACCTGGCATCCAGGTCCGCAGGTGTGAGTACCTGCCACAGAAAAACCCTGGCAAGGGAGGACAGGACTATGGCCTTTGGATCTTTGGTCATATCTTGGTATCTTGGAATCATCATTTTTGCCTTGTCATAGACTCAGCTTTAGGTCAGTTCACTGCAGAACTGTTTGCCTAACTTTTAAATTTCTTCCTTTCTTTCCTTTAGGCCCCAGATTTGATTTTTCTTAAATATAGACCTGTTACATTTTGTTGGCATTTATATTGTAAACAATACTAAAGGAAAGGGAGGGCATTCATTCCTTTTTCCCTGTGTACTCTTTATAAAACTAAATAAAATACTTAAAGGCCCTATCTGATCTTTAGAGTAGGCAGTAAAAATAATATCTTTAAAGAGGAAAAAATATGTATTTTACTTACTTATTTTAATATGTATTTTAAATTGAAACTTTTTTCTGTTCCAATGTCAAATTTATGCCATTTGTCGGGCGCCTGGGTGGCTCAGTTGGTTAAGCAACTGCCTTCAGCTCAGGTCATGATCCTGGAGTCCCGGGATCGAGTCCCACATCAGGCTCCCTGCTGAGCAGGGAGTCTGCTTCTCCCTCTGACCCTCTTCCCTCTCGTGCTCTCTCTCTCATTCTCTCTCTCTCAAATAAATAAATAAAATCTAAAAAAAAAAAAAAAATTCATGCCGTTTGTCACTTCAACCAACGGACTTTGACCATGATGACAAGCTTTTGGTTTGGGGTAACATTTTCTTGAGAATCCTATTTGATACTTGGGTTGGAATTTTTAAATATATGAATGTTGGGGGGAGGTTCGTGCTATTAGTGAGCTTATTGAAAGAATAAATTGATTTGGAAATATTTTGAAAGAATAAGGTCGTTCTCAAGCATGAAAAGCATACCGATTTAAGAGGTGTATAAATAAATGTGACTTGTTCAGAAAGACTGGCACTAAGCTCAGTACTAAATGTTACAGTTGGTCATGAATACATTTACTTCAGGTACTTAATATATTTGCCTTTTAATATATGTTCATATAACAAATTGGATTAATAAAAACATATAGTCTTCAAAGCATATGTGATTATAAAAATAAGTCCATTTTGCATTCACAAGAGTAGAAAATTCCCTTTAATTAGTGAAATTGATTGCTTATCCTATATAGTAATGAGCTTCAACTAAATGCAGACCCTCATTGGATCAAAGTCAGTTTAGATAAGGGCAGCTCAAGGTCACAGAGGGAGATGCCCAGCAGGTTCATTTGCATAAAAAATTACTGTTAGAAATAGGACACTGAGGCAGCTCTGGCGTTTTGATCTCTTGGCCTTTGTCATGGAGATTCCTAGTTGTGAAGGGAGTAAGGCCAGTGTCCCAGATAATGATTAACTGTTTTAATGGCATTCATTCATTCATTCCGCACTAACTACTCATGCAGAAAAAAGGGTTATGTAAAATGACATTAGAAGAAAATCATTTGTAATCGTTGCATCGGGCTGCACTTTGAGGAGACATTAGGAGTAAATCCGTGGCGTGGTAGGCTTATGCTTTATCTTCTGATATTTACTGAGTTTACTGGTGCATGAAAAGCTTTCAGCAAGAATAGCAGATGAGATGGACCTTTCATAGGTAATGCTATCTACCAGGTTATTACTTCTATATATTGATAGTAAAGTAATCTCCAAGATATCACCCTACAAATATAGATTATTTAAATGTCTGTAACCAAAAAAAAAAGCTGCTTTCATAAATAGTTCACGTGGTAACCCATTGGGTCAAAGTCTCTAGATAAATTTTTAACTTAAAAAAAAAAGTTCTAAAAGACTACATTGATTCCCTTACATTTAACTTTTTGTCCACAGCACAGACTGTATGACAGAACCCTGAACTTAGAGCTAATCAGTTGACATATTCTGCTTTAAATTGGACCTTTACTGTTAATTAAAAATAAAGACATGCTCCAAGGCAGAAGTATTGAGTCACAAATTTATATTTCTAACACTTTAAATAGCTGTAAGATTTTTGTTAGATCATAGTATGAAAACTTGTCCACTGGAAATCATTATTGAGTTTTCAGTACTGTATTCTAATACAGAAATGTTCTCTAATTAGGTAAGATCTAGGCTGATTTCATTCCTATTAAGTCCTAGTACATGATGGTTTATTAAAATGAGAGTATGTAGATAGCGTTTGTCATGTCATTTACTAATTAATTATTGTGAAACAGTTTAGAATTTCATAGCACAATATAAATACTGTTGCTATTTTTATTAGTAATAATGGAAGTTTTTAACTGGTGGCATTATTCAGATGAACGAACATCCAAATGTTTGCATTTCATCGAGGGGCATAAATGAACAGTGGGGCTAAATTTGAGGCTCTTTGAATGAAATTACTTTCAAAATAAAATAAGGGTCACCATGAAGCATGCTTTCAAAATCTTGATTAAGAAGGATCTCTTTATCCTTGGTACTGTAAAACTGAATTCCTATTCTGTTTGTATAACTGATTTCTTCCTGATTTTGCCAGAGTATATACCACACTCTCAATGTGACGTAGGGGAGACACTTAGGAAGTTATATTAATTTATGCAGACTCTTTAATATATCAAAGCATAATTCTATAGGTTGTCCTTTAATGATATAAAAAAATTGATATTGTTTCCCAAAGTATCCAAATTATTAACACTTACTAAAATGTATTAGATGCTTACATCCCAGGACCCTGGGATCAT
The DNA here is from genome assembly GCF_964656455.1 of Halichoerus grypus. NCBI lineage: Eukaryota > Metazoa > Chordata > Mammalia > Carnivora > Phocidae > Halichoerus > Halichoerus grypus. The sequence continues at coordinate 60,298,647 of NC_135725.1, forward strand.
GACCTGAGCTGAAGGCAGACGCTTAATGACTGAGCCACCCGGTGCCCCAAATTTTGGAGTCTAACATCTACTCATTCACCACCTATTTATTGAGCACTTTATGTGTTGTAGCTTAGGCATTGGCAGACTTCTGTAGAGAGCCAGATAGCAAATAGTTTAGCTTGGCAGGCCATATGGTCTCTGTCATAACTGCTTTTGTAGCATGAAAAGTTGCCATAGATAAATTGATTGTAGGTAGTTCTATTTTAAACTTTTTGAGGAAACTCCATGCTGTTTTCCACAATGGCTGCAGCAGTTTGCATTCCCACCAGAAGTGCAAGAGGGTGCCCTTTTCACTGCATCCTCGCCAACACTTGTTTCTTGTGTTTTTGATTCTAGCCACTCTGACAGGTGTGAGGTGATACCTCATTGTGGTTTTGATTTGCATTTCCCTGATGAGTGATGTTGAGCATCTTTTCCTGTGTCTGTTGGCCATCTGGATGTCTTTGGAGAAAAGTCTGATAAGCACTGGGTGATATATGGAATTGTTGAATCACTATATTGTACACCTGAAACTAATATAACAGTGTATATTAACTATACTAAAATTAAAATAATATAAGAAAAGTAGCCTTAGATAATCTGTAAACAGGTGTGCCTCCCAGTGTTCCAATAAAACTTTATTTTCAGACACTGAATTTTGAATTTCATAGAATTTTCATGTGTTGCAAAATATCCTTTTTTTTTTTTTAACCATTTAAACGTAAAAGCCATTCTTGCCTGTGGGTTATACAAAAACAGGGAGCAGGCTGGATTTGGCCTGTCGGCCAACACTTACTCTAGATTCTCAGCATAAGGATACATAGTGTATTAAACAAAGATATCTTACCTCATACACCTTATATTCTAGCAATGGGGAGACAGATAATAAATGTGACAAATAATCAGTTTAGTATGGGAGAAGGTGAAATAGGGAAAGGCGGATCAGGAGCACTGTGGCCTTTATTCTGAGAGTATGTGATGGGAACGAACCACTGGAGAGTTGTATAGTAGTGTGGCTTTCCTGTGTTCTGTATTCTTAAGGACAAGCCAGCAGTGCCATGGGGATACCGTTGGCTCTCCTGTGAGGAAATCTCTATTTGCATTCATACCAATCCAGGCAAAGTTCGTGTCTGGATAGCCCTCTTAACTTGGTCTTTATTGGCCCCCCTTGTCATTACTGCCTGATTTCATCTTGTCCTTTTGCATAAGATTTGAGCCAGTGGAGTTTCTTATTCCAGTGGAATAAACATAGTGAACATATTTTACTTCTCATCAGTGAATCTAGAAATCTTGTCTCAGGGGTAAATTGCCATATATTTGCACACACACACATACAAAACAGAAAAATTTATAGACATAAGTTTTTCAGAGAAGATTCATTATTTGGGGGGTGGATAATTCTGTTTTGTTGTTTTGTTGTTTTTTTGTTTTTTAAAGATTTTATTTATTAATTTGACAGAGACCGAGATAGCGAGAGCAGGAACACAAGCAGGGGGAGTGGGAAAGGGAAAAGCAGGCTTCCCGCCGAGCAGGGAGCCCGATGCGGGGCTCGATCCCAGGACCCTGGGATCATGACCTGAGCCGAAGGCAGACGCTTAATGACTGAGCCACCCAGGCGCCCCTGAATAAATCTGTTTATCATCAGTGATAGTCTCTGCTAACAGTTGCCAACTAGTTACTGAGCACCTACTATTAGCCTTAGACTAGATTTTCATGCCACTCAAAATCTAGTCCCTTCCACTCTGATTGTTAAAGCCCTAAGTGATCTAGTCCCTCTCCATCTCTAGAACCTCATCTTCTCCCACTCTTCCTTCACCTACCACACTTGAAATTTACAGATATTTTTCAGATACTCAAGTTTGGCAAACTTATGCCTACCTCAGGGGTTTGCATTCCCTGTCTCCCATGCCTGAGGCCTAGAATGTTCCCTACTCATTGCATACTTGGAGGGATGGTGGGATTTGTCACAAAAAATGATCCTCCCAGTAAGAGTTTCTCTAAAATTCAATCTTAAGTCACCACCAGTGACTCTCAATCATATAACTGTATTTTAATTGTGTGCCATTTATTACTATCTGATATTGTCTGTGTGTGTGTATGTGTTTTGTTTGTTTATCTGTCTTCCACTACGGGAGATGTGAGCAGTGATTATTTTGGTCTCACTTCTCAATTACCTAATCTGTTCTAAGATATCTGGCATGTATTAGGCACTCAGTAATTATTTTTTTAATAAATCAGTGAAAGAATGCATGTATATGCTCATGCCATGTGCCCAGCGCTCTGGTAAACATCACTGATGGAGGCATCCTTGAACTTGTTCTGTTCTACTTGTCCCCTTCCCTTGCCCCATACCTAACCTAGTCTCTTGAAAGTCATCAGTGTACTGTTCTTCAGTTCTTTGTACTTATAATAAACCCATTACAATCTGGTTTGCATCTCTACCCCTCAAATAAACTGTTCACAGCAATTTCCAATTGCCAGCAACTTCCTGATTGCCAATCCAGTGGATCTCATAGTCTTTATCTTATTTAACCCACCAGCAGCTTTTGACAGCTTCTTCCTTGAAACATTGTGTTCTGCCTTCACATCCATGACTTATCTCTGGGTTTGATTTCTTTCTCTTAAACCACATATATCTATGCTCATAGTTGCAATTTTGTGTCACATCATATATCTATGCTCATAGTTGCAATTTTGTGTCACATCCACTGGCTCAAATCTTTCCACAAAGATGGAAAAATAATTTCTGCTTAATAATTTCATGTCTTCCTGGCACTCTATACCTGAACAAATTTGTGAACCACTGCAGTGAGTGAGTGGTACATTGCTTATGTGCATCCCTATCAAAACTGTGCTTGACGACTTTCAGCTTGTTTTCATTTGTGAACCACATTTTTTTATTGGAGAATATAAGACCTTTTGTTGTGTTTTTTATTATATCCCAATTGATAAGAGCTGAGGTTGTAAATTCCATTTTGTGTAACCTTTGTAGTCATTTTCAGTAGAAAAGAGCTTCTAGGTTACTGTTATCCTCTACTTTTCCATTTTAGGAAATAGAATCTGAAAGTAAAGTTGTTTGAAAACAGTTTTTATAACCTATAGATTATTTTCCGGTGTCAAGAAAATAAAACCTCCACAGACCACCCGTTTGCCACCCTAAAAAACAATAACAAAATTAGTTGGAGACCAGCACTCTTTGTTACTGCATCCCATTAAAGAACATAAGTGGGGTGCGCCTTGACTGGCTCAGTCCAGGGAGCCTGCGGTTCTTGATCTCGGGGTTGTGAGTTCGAGCCTGGTGTTGGGTGTACAGTTTACTTTAAAAAAAAAAAAAGAAAAGGAAGAAAGAAAGAAAGAAACTTAACCAAATTTATACCCCATCCTTACCTTTCTTCCAATCTCCAAAAAGAATGGAGTGGGAGGGCAATTAGGTTTTTTTCTCTGTTTAAAGCCCTGCCACCTCAGGAGTTTTGCTCTGTCTTCTCCCTTCTCTCCTGTTTCCAACTCCTCCATCTCTACTAGCTTTCTCACTTGTTCAGATCTCTCTCTCTCATTCTAATAGCAAACTCCACCAAACCCCCTTCCTAGGTCTTGCTCAATCTTCTTCTGCCCCTTGTTATTCATGCTTCTCAAAGTAATGTATACCTACTGTCTCCTTCTCTCAACTTCCATTCAATCTTTAAAAATATTTCCTATTGGGACGCCTGAGTGGTTCAGTTGGTTAAGTGTCTGCCTTTGGCTCAGGTCATGATCCCAGGGTCCTGAGATCAAGTCCCGCATCGGGCTCCTTGCTCAGTGGGGAGTCTGCTTCTCCCTCTGCCTGCCACTCCCCCTGCTTGTGTTCTCTCTCTCTCTCTCTAATAAATAAAAAAAACTCTTAAAAAAATATTTCCTATTGTTAAATATAATGTACATATTGAAAAGTGCATAAAACATATACAACTTAGTAAATGAGTTACATAACACACACTCAAGTTCTAGAACACCACTGTGTTCAAGAAATAGAGAATTGCGGCTACCCCAAAAGCCTTTGTGAGTTGTTTTCTCCCCGCTGGGAGTAACCACCATCCTGGCTTCTGTGGGCATTCATTTCTTGTTCCTCTTTATGGTTTCATCACCTTATTGTTCACCACTTCACCTTTCAACCTGTTGCCTACTACTCTTTTTTTACCTTTCCACTAATTCCAAGATTCTCACACTAAGGTTATCCATGAACAGTTGCCAAATCTAACAGATGTTTCTCAGTTCTAATCTCACTAAGCCTCTCCTGTGTTTGACACTGTAGATCAGTTCATCCTTTTTGAAGCCACTCTCTAAGGTCTTTGGTCTGTATTCTCCTGTGGTTCTGCATCCTTCGACCTTTCCTTCTCTTTCCCTTTCTCAGGCTCCTCTGTCTGCCCCTTAAGTGTTGTTACTCACTGCTGCTCACACTGGGTGTGGCTATGATGTCCACTTGGGTCATCTTAGCCTCCACTATTATACAGATTTCTTTCACACCTAATCTTCGGCTTACACTTGTTCCCTAAGCTTTAATCTCACATAGACACCTTCCTGGTGGACGTCTCCAAAATATACAACATCCAAGTTAGTCTTCATCATCTTTCCCTCTAATTTGGCTCCTCTTTTTTTTCCTACCTTTTCTGAAGCAGGTGTTGGCACTGCTACCAAATTGTTGGCACACTCACCAGTTCACCCAACTTAGAAGCCTGAAAAGCATCTCAGTTTCTCCTTTCCTTCATTCCCTGTATCTTTCAGTGTTCAACAGATACCAGATTTATCACCTCATGTATTTGCCAGATCTGTTCCCTTTTTCCTATCTTGTACTTTACTCTTGGGACTTTAGGCCCTCATCACCTCACTGGCTTTCCTCACAGCCACCTTTCTCACTGTATCCAACCTTCTCCTGCTCGTGTTCACCCCCCCCCCCACACACACAACTACAAGCCAAAATGGTTTTCCAAAATAAAATTCTAACTATTCTGCTCCTTCATTTGAAACTACACTTAAGGGATGCCTAGGTGGCTCAGTCGTTAAGCATCTGCCTTCGGCTCAGGTCATGATCCCAGGGTCCTGGGATCGAGCCCCGCATCGGGCTCCCTGCTCAGCCAGGAAGCCTCCTTCTCCCTCTCCCACTCCCCCTGCTTGTGTTCCCTCTCTCACTGTCTCTCTCTCTCTCTCTCTCTGTCAAACAAACAAACAAACAAATAAATAAATAAATAAAATCTTAAAAAAAAAAAAAAACTACACTTAAAATGGAAAAGCCCAGATAAACCCAGAGCTCCTTAAGATGATTTATAAGGCCCTCCCTTCTTGTGCCCTGCTTTCTCCAGCCTCATTTGTCAGTACACCTGGCTGTGTGTGCTGTACCTTGTCAGCATGTATGCTCTTTCTTAGTTTCATGCCATTGTTCATGCTGCCCCCTCTACCTAGGACTTTCCATTTTACTTATAGCTAATCCTTTGAGAGTAAATTTAAGTTGTATACTTTCAAGGAAGCTTTCCCTGACTTCTTCCATCCCATCCAATGGTGGGTCCCCTTGCCACTCCATTCATACCTTGTACATGTTTCTGTCACTGTGCTTATTACATCGTTCTGTCATTATTTATTTATATGTCTGTCATGTTCTACTAACCTATTGTGCTTCTCTGAGAGACCTAATACCTAGCACAGTCCTGGGCACAGTGCCAAATGGAATGAGGAGCGAAGGAGAGGAAAGAACACATCGATGTGAAGTATAAGAGAATTGTCATTTTATGCACTTTAACACGGAGAACCATCTGGATATGAGGTCCTCACACTAAACTCTAGGAGGCAGTATCTCTAAGGAGTCTCTTACTTAAAAAGAGCTCTTTGAGAAAGAATTAGGTTTCAGTTTTCTTCAAACATTTAATAAACCCTCACAAATACTCATGTTGCAGACCAAACCTGGACCACCCAAAAAGCCGAAGACCCCTTCTGGACAATCAGCCTTAGTGTATTGCTACAACTGTGGGCAAGAAGGCCATTATGGACACGTAAGTTTGAGTAGCATTGGGGCATAGCATTCTGTTCTGGGAGTGGTTGCTGAAAGATGAACTCGAAAAGAATGTAATTCTGAATGTTTACTTTTTCAATAAACTAATATCCTAAAATAAGACTTCATATATTTTCACCCAATTGACTTCTCCCTTCCCTGCAAGAGTAAGGGATCTGTCAGAGCACATTCTTCTAATTGTTTTAAATATGCAGGAATACATTAGGCTAAAACAAATACAAAGCTCATAAAATCAATCAAATAAAAGTAGTCAACAGAATGGTTACAGTTCTCCTGAGTTCTTATGTTTGCTATGACCTTGACACAGCCAAATCATGATTTTAGATTTTCTGTGTAGTTCTCCAGTATCTCCAGTTTTCCCTGGTATTGTGTTCCCTTAAATCTTCATCACTCACGTGTAAACCCCGACGCTAGTGGAAAGACAGAGGGGCTGCATCATTGACTAGCCTGCCCACCCCACAAATGTCCAAATTCCCTATGCAGACTGCGTGTTCCAACCCCAACCGAAAGGGCCAAACTGTGTGTTTCAGGTGCCGGGGTGTCAGAGCAGAAGAAACTGGTTGTTGTGGGATGGGAGGGAGTCTCCTAGCCAGTTGTCTCACTAAGTATGAAACAGCAGCAGCTCATCCCAGAGACAGGCTGCAGTAAGAATCGACTCAGAGCTCTCCTGCATTCTGGGAATCCTGTGCCAGAGGAAGAAAGGTGGTGGCACAAAAAGTAGAAAATCTGTATGGAGAAATACATTCCTAGTTTCCAGGTGGGCTTCTCGCAGCCCAGAAACCAAAATAAACTAAAATATCCGATCTGATGACACGAGGTGGAAAGCATTCAGTGGGTAGAGAGTCCTCAAAATGGGTAGGGCTGTGAGCAGTAGGATGGGAGAGGACTGCCCTTTGTGACTTGAATTCTGACCAGGCAGACCTTGGGGCTAGAGCTCGACAGCCTAGGGAGAGACAGAACGGCTGGGAAGAGAAAAGGCTGGGGCACAGTTCATCAGCAGATGAAGTTTTTCTTCCACGTTGGGGCAGCAGGACTAGGGAGTGACGGGATAGAATATGAAAGTAGGATGAAGTTCTGATCCTCAGTTCCAGTTTTTGCTCTGCTATTGACTTAACCGTGTGACTGAACAACCGGCGTTTTCTCTCTGGTTTTCAGTTTCTTTATCTACGAAGCAAAGAAGTTGTACAGGGAGATTTCTCAGTACTGACATGGGGATGCTGTTTCCAGTGTGAACAAATCCACAGTAGGGTGATAGGGTTGGAGAGGCCCTGCAGTATACTCCTTCATTTCCGTAGAACTCACACTGAAACCTTGTTAGAGAATACTTTTTCTTACAAAATTATCATCTCTAGATCTTTTCCGGCTTTGTGCATTCCTCCTTGTTGCCAAAATTCAGATGTTGCCAACACTGTTTAGGTAACCTGTCCACGTAAGTATTCCACTGCCACACAGATCACATAGATGTACAATTTATGCTTGCTGACCTCTTTAAAGCAAAGGGGTGTGATTTTAGCATTTATGTTTGTTCAATTAAAGAAAAACAATTACAGTTGGACACATACTGCTTACTAGTCACTCCTGTTAATGTAGATAGGAAATACATTAAAAACATTTGGAATTTATCCCTGAAATCTAGATTTAGATGGTTTTTAATTTACAATAAAGCAAATTTGGCAGCCTCATTGCTGCCATAGATGAAGAACTCTAGATTATGCACACTAATGAAGAAGATCAGTGGTGTGGCTAATCCAGAATAGTAGATAAATTATATAGCCAACTATCAATTGTCTGTGCTAATGGAGGGGACCAGCGATGTGGATAATCAAAATATAATTTACATTTAGCTTTGGAAAATATTTATGGGACTGTATAGCTCCATATAGTCACACAGTCTAGACCATACAGGATCCAAATAGGAGACTGTGCAGATGATTAAAGATGTCTGAGGACCCCTCCCCTTCAGTTTCAGAAATACAGCTCTACCGATGTTACTCAACAGCCTCTTCATGTGGAAGATATTCTGAGGTGAATGTGGCACCACCCTTCCCTAACTCCACTCACTGTGTAGTTGGGGAGGCAGGGACCGTCATAAGCAGCTCCGCATCAGGCAGACTACCATAGGAAACAGCAGGTCACTGTGCAGAGAGCCTACTCCAGGAGCCTGTGAAAGTATGAGTGGGCGCTGGGAATGCATCAAGATCTTTAGTACCTTTTTGTAATTGTAACTTGCTCTTAATATTTTATGGTTAAACTCTCTCTTAGTCCATTTAGGCTGCTATAAACAGACTACCATAGACTGGGTGGTTTATAAACAACAGAAATTTATGTCTTAGAGTTCTGGAGGCTGGGAAGCCCAAGATATGGCACCAGCAGAATCAACGTCGGGTAAGGCCCTCCTTCCTCTTAGATGACACTTTCTTGCTGTGTCCTCACAAGGCAAAGGGGCTAGGGAGCTCTGTAGGGATCTCTTTTATGAGAACATTAATCCCATTTATCAGAGCTCCACCTTCATGACCTAAGTCACTGCCCAAAGGCTCCACCTCCTAATACCATCACCTTGGAGGTGAATTTTGGTTGGGGGTGAGGGGATGGGCACAAACATTCAGACTATTAACGGAATCTTAGACCCAAATCTTTCATGGGTGTCCTTTCTTCTGGAAACTTGGAGCCACCATGGATAGTGATTATAAAAGTAATTCTTTATATTACCATGCAGGTTTGCCTTATAACTTGCAGGATCCAAAAAAGCCCCAAAAGATCCAGAAAGTCAACAGCACAGTATAGCTAAAGATAGTTGGAAGAAGGAGATAATAAAGATAAGATCCAAAATTATTAAAATAGAAAACAAAATTAATAGCATCAACAAAACCAAAACCTGGTTCTTTGAAAACATTTTTTTTTTAAGATTTTATTTATTTGTTTGAGAGAGAGGGAGAGAGAACAAGCAGGGGTGGAAGGGGAGAGAGAGAGAGAGAAAGAAGCAGACTCCCTGCTGAGCAGGGAACTGGACATGGGACTCGATCCCAGGATCCTGGGATTATGACCTGAGCCGAAGGCAGACGCTTAACTGACTGAGCCACCCAGAAGCCCCAACATTTTCTTTTCAAAAGTAAAAAGACTTCTGGAAAAATTACTCAAAGAAAAGGTACAAATAGTGAATAAAAAGTGTGAATAGCTTAAAATTTTTTAATTATAAGAGAATACTATACAAACTTTATAAAGTTCAAAATTAAGTCTGAAAATACAGATAAATAATTCTCCAGAAAAATACTGATTAACCAAAATGACTGAAGAACAAACTTACATGAACCAGTACCACTAAAAAAATAAAATTAGTTATCAGGATTCTCCCCCCTGAAATATATCAGACCCAGAGAGTTTTACAGTCAAGTTTTACCAAACCTTTATTCAGAAACAGATAATTCAAGAGAACCATCACCCAATTTATTCTATAAAGCTATTATAACCTAAAGCCCCTTCAAAACATTTATAGAATGATACTGTTTTTATGAAGTCTGAACACTTCAAACTTACGTATTGTTTAGTAGTAGTAAGAGGAAAACATATAAGAATGGCAGGCACCAACTTTAAGACAGTGGCAATTTCTGGAAAGGGAAGGAGAGGAATGAGGCATGGGAAAGAGGATTTCAGTTGTATTATTAATGCTTCACGCCTTGGGACAAAAACTGAAGTTAAGGTAAAATGTTATGATTTGATAAAGCCTAATAGTAGGTACAGATTTCCATTACTTTATCCTTAAGTATATATTTAGAATGATTCATAATTTTTTAAACTCTGCAAATTATGTTCCTAAGTGTATGGCTCCCAGCTTGGTCAGATATCTTAGAATTACAAGTCAAATATATTATGCCAAAGTTAGGATAAGTTAACTAAAGTTTATGTGGCTGTTTCATATACTTTCTTCCTAAGGGGTATTCTAATTTACTTCAATACCTAACTAAAAAGAAGTAAACATTTATAAAATAACATTTTAAGCAAGATGGCAGAGGACAGAAATGGAGAAGTTCCAAAGGGAAGCCTCTTTCAAAGAAAAGAAAATTTGGTTCCAGACATAGTGAATGAATTTATGTCACCAGATCGTGATAAATAAAGCCTATTATATTAGATGTGGCTCAGGCCAAGGATGTGGACTTGGAAAATAGCAGCAGTGGGAAAGCCAGAGTCATGTGAGTGGGAAGCAGAACCAGGGTAATGAGTGAGAGGAGTGATCTCATCTTAAGTGGGGGGAGCAAAGAGAAGAGAAGATTCCTTTGGGGTATTTCAGAATTACCTAGGAGCAGTTTCAAGCTAGACATAACCCACCACCACCATCCTGCTCCTCACCATAAGAATCACTGCCCTTGTTAGCAGTGGGTGTTGGGTTAGAATAAGCCTGCACACCATTTGTGTGAAGGGAAAAGAGCAAAGGACTAAGAATTTACACCCCCATTTAGGGTGTAAATGTGAAAGGAGAAGCACTTGATGGAAGGCCGTTTGGAAGAGACAGACAAGCAGAGGTCTAAAGCAACATAAGGTCAAATAAAATAAACCCACTAAGAGAGGAACAAGGCAAGTGCAGTGGAGATTCAGCCCATTGCTGTTAACTCGGGCTGGGGGCAGGGTTTGGCAGGGGAGATTGAAAAAAGATAAGAAGGAAAGAAAACCCAAGCCTGAAAGAAACATGTAAGCACGGTTGGGTGTGGTTGGGTGTGATCTTCCCAGCGTCGGAGCAAGACCGCATCCTGAGCCACAGCATGGGGTATCTCTGGTGTGGGGCTCGTCTCTAACTACAGTGGTCCATAATCTTGCAGAAAGATGGTCTGAGCAGTGCGCTTGTAACATCACAATTTCAAATTTGGTAATTTGAAACAATAATTTCAAACAACTTGCAGGAATGTACAGAAAGACGAATGTTTAACCAGACCTTTCCAACATCTCCGTTCATCTACTACTATGATGACAAATACGAAATTCGGGAGAGAGAACAGAGAATAAAACGAAAAGTGAAAGGTATGTTATTGACTTCTTGTGAGATCCACCTTTGCAATAGTTCCTAAATACCTTCTTTTGCACTGTCTTTCCTTGCTTTGGGGGTCATTGGTTAGCACAGAAAATGGTTTTAAATAATTGCCAGAAAAAAAAACAGAACTTTCTTGATCTCCAGAAATCAGGCACCCACCTCAGAAACTGTTATGTTCTATTCACAGCAAACATTTTTCTCACATAATGACCAATTTAGAAAATGTCCAGAAAATACTTCTATCCATGTAGGTATACAGAGTTTGTAAAGGCTCCTTTGAGCTTTTTCTGTTTGGCAAGTAATTATTTTTTCCCATTGTATGTCCCTAGTATTTTTCATGGAAAGAAAGGCTTTCCCTCCTAGGTGATTCCTGGTGATTCCTGGAGCTTCCCCAAGGAAGTCTGTTCTTACCGGCCATGATTACGGCAGAGCTTCCGGTCCATGGCCACCCTCTGGGGTTTCTTTATTTACTGTCACTAACTTAAAGTTCTCCTGTTTTCTAATTTAAGCCTACTCTTTCAACTTCTTTCTTGCCATATACTTCACGATGGTTTACCAAGTTACTTTTGTTGCTTTCCGCACAAAACAGTTCTATATTTTTCAAGTTGACCTATACATTGTCAACTCTTTTCACCTTTTTGTTATTCTTTTCCTGACTCTCTCTGAGTTCGGGTCTTCTTCGAAAGGAATTACTTCTCAACTCCAGCGTATTTTACATATGACATTTCATATGAACTTTATCTCAACTATAGAGAGAGAAATTATAGTATGGGAAGATATTGCTTAGGCAACTAAATTAACAAATTAAAAAGAAATGCACCAGAATGTCACATCTGAGTTAAAAGATTATGGCTGTGGTTTTATTTTTTTTAATACTTTTCTGTATTTCCCAGGTTTTCTATAATGAGTCTTTATAACTTTTATAATGCTAGAAAAAAAACATTTTTTTCCCTTTTAACTAGTTAGATTGACAACTCTGTGGCTACTTTGAGGTTGTCTATCATCCATTGGAATTTTTATTTTATGCTAAATCTGTAAGTAATTACCTTTGCTCTGTATCCTAGAATTCATTTTTTGTTTTTGTTTTTTTTTTGGTCCCCTAAATATATTACCTTGCATTTCATCCTGTTTTTTTATTGGCCACTTCTTCAATCTTTCAAGGCCTTGTTGGCATGTTCATTTTCATCCCTCACTGGAACCTCATCTCCCACCTACCCCATCAGAATCACAACCATCAAACACTTAGAGTAAGGGTTCCAAGTCCTGGCAAAATTGAACATCAAATCTGGCACCAAAACCTCTAAAATACACATGTGTGTGTACTCTCCAAACCAGTGATATCTGCTCTGGAGGAATAATCTCCTGTCCAGTTTGGCATCTACCTCTAAGTCCTGTGGCCAGGCTTTATCTTGAGAGGGTAATTGAAATGTCATATGAGCCTGTCAAAAGACCATTTTGTACATCTTGTTTCCCTTATGGTCAAGGGCTGCTTCTTTATCACTGCAAGAACTTGAATTGGTCAGACATGAGTTTTCTTCACAAAGCTAAGATGATTACAGCTTTCACTAGTCTTCATCACCATTGTTCGGCCTAATTCAGCTGGCTTGAATAGATTAAATATCATTGGATTTCTGGATATTTTCCATTTTTAGCAATCAGATACAGAATGATAACCATGCAATTTTTAGTGAGTGATTTTTACCTTAGTGATGGCTATTTAGAATGTTATATTACTAACACATTGCATTATCTGGTTTCCCTCTCTGCTGAGTTATTTACAGATCTATGAAAGCTGTGCATGGACTATCTGGCTGCTGAATATGCAGAAATACTTTTCTATTTTCCAGAACTCCAGAAAAATGGGGATTTTCCAAGGCAGTTCAAGAGACCTCACATGGAAGCAGCAGATAAGAGGCCCCACCATAACAGGAGGAAGAGCCATGCCTCCTGTAGAAACAACAGGTGGCCTCAAGAAAAGAAGGAAACCCAAAAAGAAGCAAGCAGGAGCAATAAAGAGCGTGAGAAACACAGGAAGGCTGACAGGTGTCATGAAGTGGATGAGGACTTCCCCAGGGGCCCAAAACTCCACTCTTCTCCTGGCCCTTTCAAAACCCAGAAGGCTCCCAAGTCCTTCCACCACTCATCACATTCCCACAAGCCAAGAGAAGACAAGCTGCCCAGAGAGGGCAAGCGGAGCAAGCATAAGAAAAAGGAGAGCTACTTGGAGGCCGATGGCAATGATAATTTATTTCTTATTAAGCAGAGGAAAAAAAAGTCTAAGCTGTGAGACAGCTTCCGATTCAGCTTTCTGGTGTTTGTCTGGTCTTCGTGCCTAGAACATCCCGGCAAGATCTTTATTATCTATGATTAAATAAAGTGAATTTTTTGATTTTGTTCATCATCTCAGCCATACCTGGAGCTGCTGAACAAAGACCATGGAGATCTCCAGTCTCTGTGTCCAACAGGTTATTAGATGTAGGGGGGAAAAAAAAACAAACAGATATACTCAGACTTCCCCTGTTCCCATATGTCATTTTTACTCAGAATCCTAGGGATAAGAAGAAGCAATCTTTTCAAGAACAATTTTTTTAAATACTCTGAAAAAATAAAAGCTCATCGAATATAATTCATCTGCGGTGGAAGTATGAAAATTAAATCCTTGCAGGAAGAGAAATTAATGCTAATATGAAAAATTCATCAATCTTTTTCAGCATTGCTTTTTTCTTTCTTAACATCAGGAAGGGTAATAGCTATAAATCTCAATCCAGCTGTTCTTGCTGTTGAGGCTGGTGTCAGAATCTTCCAACGGTCAGAACGTGAGGCTGAAAGATGAAGGTGTCATCACTGAAGCCCCAAGGAGGTGGAGAATTGGTCTATAGCAAAATAGAAGTAAGGAACCCATCCAGTGCAGATGGCATGAGATAGATTTCCTGGGACAAGTGAAAAAGAGTCGTAAAAAATTGTAATGTCATCACAATGCAATAGTTCTCACCATTTTTACAGCCACACTTCAAGGAGACTGTCACTCAGATGTATAGAGCTGGATACTGCCCAACTTAAAACATTGTTTTGTTTTCACGGGTTTTTTAACTACCACAAGGCTATACAGAAATTTTTGTACCTGTGAATTTTTTGTACTTATTGAAGCCTAATGTTAGAATCAGAAAAATAAAATGCCTGAAATAGAGTAAATAAGCTTGTCAATTATGTAACAAGGCAATGAGAGTTTGGGTGACAAAGGGCATGGTTGGGTTGGACAAGTGACTAAAGTTGTAAAATCTCCACGAACTGGGCTCACAAGGCCCTTGTTGGCCAAGAACTAGCTCTATGCCAGAAGAGAATGAGATGGAGTCAGTTAATTAGGGCAGTTTTATAATGTTAGCTTCTCACATTTGTGTTTTACTCTTTGTGAAGTACATGAACTGCTGTGTATCTGGTAGGATCAGCTCTCTTACCTTCTGGGGGGAAAGGGAGAGTCTCTCCTCCTAAAACAGCTTCAGCGTCAACTGAAGTCTTTAGTCCACTGCCCTCCCTCCCTGTGGTTGTCCTGCTCTCAGCTAAGTGTAAGTGTTCTTCGTGTGTTGCTTCATGGCTTCCTAACCTCAGCTGGGCTTGTTTTGACCCTAAGGTAAGTGGCCAGAGTCTTTGAAAGCCCTGCTAAAAGTGACAGCCATGAGAAATGGCTTCACAGAGTGGTAAGTCCTGAAATAATTGGTGTTATTCCTCATTAAGATGTGGGACAAGCATGGCTTATTATTGGTGTGGTGTGACTAGCATTGCTTCCGATGCAAGGGCATCTCCTTTCAGGGCAGAGCAGATTCCTTAGGGTCTTTCATACTTAGCAGATTGTTTGGAGAAAGGAAGAAAAGAGGCTCGCTTTTTTTTTTTTTTAATTCGCTTCTGCGCATTATCCTATTGCCCCCCCTCCCATTTTTTTTTTATTAGACAAGCATTTTGTTCTGGGATATAATTTACCCTTCAGGTCCACGCATTTAAATGCAGATAGGAAAGCAGCTGAGCTACTTTACTTGTGGGCATTAGGGTGGTTAGGAAAGAGCAGAAACACAGAGGAGCTTTTGCTCCATTTCCTCTTCGTTGCCTGGCACCTGAGTCTTTCACCAAGTGTTCAGTTAAAGTCAGTCCATCAGGGAATCACACACCAATTTTCCATACAAAAACGGGGAGTTTAAAATATATTAGAGATTCCACAGTTAAGCAAGTAATACTTTAAATGGGTAAAAAGAATTGAGAAGAAAAGCAGATGTCCCAAACAATAAGAATCTGTTTAGTTGCTAAGTTTGAGAAGGCTAAACAAACATCTTTTGCCTCTGGCCCCACTTTGATTACAGGCAGCCTAAATGGCTCCTTTCCTGGGCGATAGCTTGCTTCGTGTTTGCCATTCTTAGAAGAGAGTGGGGAGAAACTGTCTCCCATTCTCTCAATGGAAAGGTCTTGCTTTCGTGGTCCATGCTATTTGCAGTACCTATTATTCGATCTTTATTTTTGTTAGACAAGGATTGCATGTTCATTTTAAGGGAAAAAAATTTAAAAAATCATACCTGATTCTTTCACCCAAAGATACGGTTAAAATTCTTAGTGTCGACCTTCCTGACTTTTTTCTATACGTATATACATTGTTTTGTAACCTGTTTTTTCACTTAATGCATTGTAAAAATCTTTTTTCTAATCCATTATGTGTCTACATCATTATTTTTCATGGCTCCATGACATGCTGTTATATGGCTATACCATAACTTATTTAATCAGCTTCCTGTTGAACATTTTGGTTGTTTCTAATTTTCATCATCTTAAAAATTCTGTGCACATCATATCTCCTCTGATTATTGTGATAAAGTAGAATTTGTGGGTCTAAAAAATATGCATATTTCATGCATCTATTAGTATATATTACCAAATTCCATTCCCAAAAAGTCCTATTCCTCCCCAGTCATTTATACATTCCTGGTAGTGTGTGAGAGAGTTCGTCTCCCCACTACCCCATTAATGGGATATTGTCATTCCTTTTTCTCTTGGCCTCTCTGATGGGCAATGAAACACTATTTGTTAGTGCTACAGTGAAAAGAGTAATGTGTGCTGTGTTTGTGTAAAGAGGCAGGATTAACTATATATCAATCTGTTGATAAAAGATATGGAGAGAAGCTTCTCATAGGAAACAACCGAAAAGTCTTCTGCCAACAAAAGATTACATACAAAATAAGAGACTTTCATTCCTTCATAGCTGTCTTGATCCCCTGTTGGTACCATTTTTGGTTTTCACAATTTAGAAGGTACTACTGCATCTTGTGACTAGAGGCCCGGGGTGCTGCTAAGAATCCTGCATTACACAGGACAGCTCCCCACAACAAAGAAATACCCAGCCCCAGATGTCTCATCTCAGAAGTAATTCTGCCAATGAGAAGGGGAGCTCTGGTGTCCTGCTACATCTGAAAGTAAGAGCCGAATGTATCCTTCTCTTACAAGGCTTACTCTTTCATCAGACTGTGCTGATATTTGAGAGTTTGGTGCATGTCCCGTTCATCTAAAATAAGGACACCAGCTCCATGGCATGAAGGTCTACAGAACTCCTGGACCACTTTGTGGAAGGACAGGGCCCCTGGAGACTTAGCCAGCTGAGGGGAATTACTGGTCTAACTGGGAAGCAGAAGCACTAGGGCACCAGGAAGGGTATAATCTCCATCGAGATAAATAATCATGGTGTGAGAACTAAGGGAGTCAGTTGGTGGGGAAGGAAAGAGTTGGGGATTACCTAGTGGGACATTCAGTTGGTCAAGAATGTCAGGTTATAGGACTCATCACTAGGACCCTGGCCCAGCATAGGCCCTTAGGTTTTACACTTGGGGTTAACATTCAGAGAAGTATCATCCGTTGGAAGACACGATCTATTCATGCCATGCAAAGAATCACTTCATGTGAGGAAGCCATCTCACTGTTGCTCTTTCCAGAGAGAACAACTTAAGTTGCTGGTGCATTTCATGCATATGTAATGTTTACTATGGACATTGTACCTACCCATCCTAACAGTTGTGAAATAAATCACTTAAATCTATCTACTGGAAAATGTGTCCAGTTAAACCCAGTAAGGGAATGGGGAAGTGAGGCAGGAAAAAGAAGGAATCCAAGCCGCAGGCCTTATCAAGTCAAGTCCCACCCAGGAGCATTCAAATCAAAGGGAGCACTAGAGACAGCGTAGGGCACACCTCAAGCTGCCCTGATCAAGGGCAAAAGAGCTGACCCGTGTGTGTGTGTGTGTGTGTGTGTGTGTGTGTGTGTGTGTGTGTGTGCGTGCGTGAGATTTTCGTTTTGTTTTAAATCAGTCATTGTTAAGAGCGGCCCTCAGGAGCCTTTCTCTTAATCTATAGTGACCCTGGCTCTCTATGCACCCAGGCAAAGTGGGCTTGGCAGCTACTAGGCAGCACCTGTCAGAGACACAGGGATATGAACAAAACAATGTCATCTGCTATAACCATAATCTCAGAACAGTCCTTCCCACAAAAAGATACCTACCAGTATTCACCAAAATAATTTTTTAAAAGATTTTATTTATTTGAGAGAGAGCAAGTGAGAGAGCCCAAGTCAGGTAGAGGGGCAGAGGGAGAGGGAGAAGCAGACTCCCCACTGAGCAGGGAGCCCGACACGGGACTCAATTCCAGGACCCTGAGATCATGACCTGAGCTGAAGGCAGATACTTAACCCACTGAACCACCCAGGTGCCCCAGTATTGACCAAAATAATTTCTTAAATTTGAATGCAGAAGAAGACAACTTTATGTATATTATATTTACCCATTTTCTCAATAACAGTTTATCAGCTTGAGTACCCATGTATGACTGTACAGCATAAAAGAGCAGGAGATCAAATATATTGTATTTGTCATAGTCATCAAAAGCAGTTTCAGGAATTTCTACTTCCAGCCAAGATTAGAGTAATAGGACCAAATTTACCCTCCATCCTGAAACCACATAAAAAATACATGAAGCCGTTTTCAAGACACCGAACATCTGACAAGGAAGGACAGTGAACATTGAGAGATGGCAGATAAGTGAGGTGTGCCATATGGTTGCCCCAGCTGACTGCCGAGGGGTTTCCCGATTGTGGAGCAGGGAGGGAAACCCAAGAATAGCCTGGTGGTCTCCCTGAGGTAGGGAAACTGAGCTCAGAGTCTGGAAAAGCCAAAGTGGCTTGACTTTGCAGCTCTGGTTACCAAAGAGGGAAGAGCTGCACAGAGAGAACCCAGAGATCTATAGAGGGTCCCCCTCAAGTCTTGGGCTGAGTACTGGTTAGCACACATGTGTGAGGAAAACAACCGAAAGGATTAGAGGTAACTTTCTGGAGCTCATAAAGGGCCCCGAATTCGTTTCTGTTCTCACCAGTCAGAATGGAAAATCTCATGGTTGGTGTGGCACTGACTACTGTACTGAGAAGGGTCTTTGCCTTGGTGATGGGGAAAATTCACCCTGGTCTAAACTTCTTCTGGTTCTGCCTAACTCACTTAAAAGCAAGACCTGAAAGAATCAAACTGTTGCCAGTAACAACCAATTCCAAGAATAAAGCTCAAGAATATTTATAGGAATACAAGAATCTATAGTATTCAATAATGTAAAATTCATGGTGGAATACTGTGAAGAATGCAAATTAATCTAGTGACAGCAGATCCCTGGTTGCCTGGGGGTGGGGATACTTGGGAAGGGTGGGAAGTAAAGATCACAAAGGGGCACAAGGAAACTTGGGGGTAGTGAGGTGTTCATTATCTTGATTGTGGCGACAGTTTCATAAGTGTATACATATGTCAAAGCAAGAACTAGTTTCATTCATAATCTACTGGGAATATTTTAGTAATTTTTCTCGGAATTGGAAATATTGTGAAATAACTGGGCAAGGCCAATGATCTCTAGTCCACAGACCATCTTGTTTTGTTTCCTGCTTTGCTCCTGGAGGGCTAAGAAGAAGACTGATCACAAGGCAAGTGTCCAACCATAAAGGCCTGGGGGAAGGTGGTAGTTGAACTAGCTTTAGGAACCATAGCCCAGAGGCTCAAGTCTAACTTCCTGGCCTAACATTCAAAGCCTTTCCAGCCTCATCTTCTGCAGACTTCACTCCTTTTCTTTCTCCTCTGCTCCCTTCACCCTTCGGTCCCATTAGATGGATCATCTGGCCCTGGACAGGTCATACTTTACCTATTTTGTTGATTCTGCATAGAATATCCCATTCCACTTTTATGACCACCCCAGACAACATTAATCCTCCTCTCTTTGGTATTCCTATTGCCTCCTGAATTATTATTCAACAAATATTTGCTGTTGACCTTTTCTGTTCCTGGTAGTGTTCTTGCTTGAGGTTGACTTGATAGAAATCCCAAGCCTCAGGGGCTGACAAGCAATTAAAGAGACAAACGCAAAAACGAAGACTGTCATACAGGTGAGTACAGGGATGGATATAGATTGGCCTTCTAGGAAGAGTCCAGGGAGTCTGGGCTCATCTCTTCTGCCCAGGACCTCCAAAGAGTCTTCATAGCAGAATAAAAATTTTCTGGCTAACAGAAGGGGGAAGAGCCCTTCCAGGAAAAGGAACCATGTTGGTAAAAGCATGGAGCTCTGAAACAGCAAGGATGCACCCCCTATTTCTTGGGGCTATGGGAACAAATCACCACAAACTAGATGGCTTAAAGCCATAAAAATTTGTTCTCTCACACTTCTGGAAACCAGAAGTCCAAAATCAAGATAGCAGTAGTGTTGGTTCCTTTTTTTCTTTTTTTTTTTTAAGATTTTATTTATTTGAGAGAGAGAGCACAAGCTGGTGGAGGGGGAGAGGGAGAAGCAGACTCCCTGCTGAGCAGGGAACCCGATGCGGGACTCGATCCCGGGACTCCAGGATCATTACCTGAGCCAAAGGCAGACGCTTACTGACTGAGCCACCTAGGCACCCTGGGGGTTGGTTCCTTCTTAATGTTCTGGGAGATAATCCACTCCATGCCTCTCTCTTACATCCTGGTGGCAGTTGACAGTCCTTGGCATTCCTTGGCTTATAGACATATAACTCCAGTCTCTGCCTCCACCTTCTCAGTCTCTGTGTATGTTAGCTTTAGGGCTCACCCTAAGTCCAAGATGCTATCATCCCAAGATCCTTAATTATGTCTGCAAAGATTTCATCTCCAAGTAAGTTTGCATTCACAGGTACCAGGGTAAAGACTTGGATATGTATTTTTGGGGAACACTATCCAACCCATTACACACACGAAGAACTGTAAGAAAAATTGTTTCTACCAAGTTGTACTTTTTTTTTCCCTGAGTTTTTATTGGGGGATACAGTATTTCATCCGTTATTTTTCTAATTTTCCATTCTGATTTAATACTTTCCCTAAAACTTTTAATTATTCATAATCTCTCATCTTGCATATGTCCTTATACCTCAATTCCTTTGTGAAATATGGGCAAATAAACATATGAACTGAAAAGCATCTATCAGATTTGGGGGCATGTGGCTCCTTGGAATACGCGGAATGAGCAGCCAGGAAGAGGAGAGAATGTATGCCTCTTTTTAAATCCTTGGCTAGGAAAGGTTAACAGGACAGAGGATTCTGGCTGCAGTCAGGTTGCCATTGACATGAAGGTGCTGAAAGAGAAGGGGATGTTGGAGAACTGAAGAAAGGATCCAGAGGGCTGAGCAAAAGGAGCTGGAAGCAGGTATGCAGACAGAGGAACAAGGTGAGGAAA
Source organism: Halichoerus grypus (assembly GCF_964656455.1). Taxonomy (NCBI): domain Eukaryota; kingdom Metazoa; phylum Chordata; class Mammalia; order Carnivora; family Phocidae; genus Halichoerus; species Halichoerus grypus. Next base: position 60,319,453 of record NC_135725.1, read on the forward strand.
TGGTATCCTCGTGTCTCCCTTTTGACAGAGAATAAGGGACTAGAGAAGGGAGTGGGGAGGTATGAAAGGACCAGCAAAGGGAAGGGGAAATGGGGAGGTCTCTGGGGGTCACTGCAATGGTGCTGGGGACCCAGGGCGGGTCGGAGACCAGGAGTCTTGTATTCACATGAGGAATGGTTCTCTCTAAAAATGCCCTGTGGCTGCCCAAGTGAAGGGAGGAGGTGGGTACACACTCGAAGGATTTCCTGTGGAAAAATCAGACTGTCACTTCCTTCTTTCTGAGTTATCTACTTCACTTTTAATATCAAAGAGTTCAGTCCTGTATATATGGTAGTGAGTAGTCCTTTTACATTTCCACATATGCCCCCCTGCCCCTATGGCTACCAAACAACTCAGCCTCTTATCCATGACAAACCAGTGTAAACACATTGCTAGTCAGATGCTATCACAAGGAAATGTGAAATTTTGACCTATGATAAGGTGTGACCTCTCTGGGCCTCCGTTTCCTCGTTACAGAATTGGAAGCAATGGGATCAGCCTGGATGAGTTCTCAGTACTCTGCTCTGGTATCCTGTGGTGTGATGGCCATTAGTAGCCCTTGGCTTCACCAAATCAGAATCACTCTTGATGACCAGTGTGCAACACTGCCTCCCTATGGACATCCCTTGGTCTAAGAGCAACACAAGTCCCCAGCCTGCCCGACTCTGCCCGCCAGGTTAGCAACTCATGGCCCTTGCAGTAAGCATCACCCTAACTGTCTTCCATGACCTAGCCTCTGTGGACCTTCTTGCTCTGCACATTCCCCTTCTCTGTCCATCTTTCTAGCTGCTCTCCCAGGAGTCTTCTGATTCCTCCTCGCCCCACAAGCCACTCCCTCATTCCTGCCTCACCCAGCAATCCCTTAGATGTGGCTGGTACAGAGCCTGGGGACTTTATAAGTGTGCCGTGATCATTGCTGAAATGTCACACTTGTGGTCATTTTTAGGAAAAGTTTGTTATCCCTTGATAAGGAACATAATCCCTCCAGTAGATACTGCTTCAATGGGAAACCCAGTTTCAGCATGATTCATACCCATCACAGCACCTTTTTGAGCACATAGCTGGCCTTAAGTGCTTAGAACTGGCTGTTCTGTAGCAGCTTCTGGAGGCAGTTCTCTGTTTTTAGCTTACCCACGACTAATAGTTCAGTCCCTAAAGTCACAAGTAAGGACAAGACGTCATGTAAGAAAACAGGAGCCACAGTTCCCACAGCAGAGGCAGATAGGAACCCATAAAGAGCCCAGAATTTACACCCCAACCCATGCCCTGGTCAGGTGTGGCCCACTGGACCTCCACTGAACTAGGACCACCCAACTCAGTTAACACTTCTTGAGCATCTCACCTGAGCCAGGTCCTGTGCAGACATCGAGGGCTCCCTCCCCTTGAGGAGCTCTCTCTCTAGTGGATGAGACAGATGCACACCCAACTCAGTTCTACAACGAATATTTATAGGATAGCTGTTATGTGCCAGGCACTGCACTGAAGCCAAGATACAGTGATGGTCCAGACAGATATGATGCATGCCCTCGTGGGACTCATAGCCCACAGAGAAAACGGACGCTGTGCAAGTGATTGAGTGCTACAGAGAGCACGGTTCCTGGTGTGGAGGAGGGGCTCACATTACCTGTTGATAAAATCAAGAGATAAAGACCATCTCATCTTGATCTTTTCTCACAGGGCCCAGCATGGAAACTGCTACAGTTAGACCTCAGTCAATGAATTTAATTCACTAGTCCCCAACCCCATTCTGTACATGGTGTTACCAAAGCAGGGATGACTAAAGCTTCAGTTCACTGGACTGGAAGGTTTCACTTCTAAACGGAAAGGTCCACGGTGGCTCTGTCAGGAAGGTGGCTTCAAGGCTGGAGAGGGTGAATATGAGCTCACGTTGTAGGCTTTGGCATTGCAGAGCTTGCTGGTATTGCTCCATCAAGCTTCAGAAAGACAAAACACGACTAAACTTTCTAAATTATCAGTGTGAGGCCTGTCGTTCAAATGGAAGATAAAAGCAAAGAAAATGGAAGTCCACTAACAATGCTGGAGCAAAGACAACCCTCATCTTTCAGAAAACAGCCACATGTATACTTCCTTAGAGAAGTTTAGTCCAGGAAGACTAATTTTTTTTCTAATCAAAGTTCACTGCTTTAGAGAAAGCCTATGGGTTTTAGTACTGTCATCTGTCATAACTCATTATACATGTTTCTGCCCTCAGAGAGCTTCCATGTTAAATGGGAGAGAGAAGCCTTGAAATGGAGGGCAGTAACTCAAGTTAGAGGCCTGGATGTGGGGCTGTACGGGAAGAGGTTACTTCCAGTGTTTGTGGTGGTGGGAACCCAGGAGAACGTCACAGAGGAGGTGGCATCGGAATATGCCCTTGGAGCATAGGGAAGACCTTGAGATACAGGATAAGAGGAAGTGCATTTCAGGAGAAAGCCAGGGATGGGCAACAGACTGACTATAGGAAAATCTAGGGCACACCTAGTCCATTGGCCTTCACTATGGATGACATGAGGGTGGAGGGAGATAAATTGGAGCAGGATTACTGGAGGCTCTGAATTCCAGGCTGAGGAGTGTGGTCCTCCGTGTTTCATTTTCCTCATCTATAAAGTGGAGACCATATCCTCTCTCCTGCAGGAATTAAAGCATCAAATATATATATGAACTCTATATATTACTTGCAGAGTGTCTGCCACTCATGGAAACGACTCATAAAGAGCAGCTGATACCATGGCAGTGGAAGCAATAGGGAACAATCATGGATTTTGAGTAGAGAGATGGATGACACTCTTGGGGATGGGTTTTAGATTCACACAGCACTGCACCAATTAGCACTTTCATAATGTTAGTCCTCTTATACATTGCTTTTCTCCTAAGGATTGAGTGTCCTTTATCTGCCTTTGCACAGAGAGGTGGTAAGCAGTTGTATCAGTGAGGGTTCTCCAAAGAAACAAAACCAATAGAATATGCATATAGAGATTTATGTAAGCTCACGCAGTTGTGGAGGCTGGCAAGTCCAAAATCTATAAGGCAGATCAGCAGGCCATATTTCTGTCTTATAGGGTTTTTTTGTTTGTTTTAAAGATTTTATTTATTCACTTAACACGGAGATAGAGAGCACAAGCAGGGGGAGCAGCAGGCAGAGGGAGAGGGAGAAGCAGGTAGAGGGAGGGGGAGAAGCAGGCTCCCTGCCGAGCAGGGGATCCCAGGACCCTGGAATCATGACCTGAGCCGAAGGCAGACGCTTAACCGACTGAGCCATCCAGGGGGTCCCTCTATCTTAGAGTTTTGACGCAGAATTCCTTCTTCAGGAAACTTCAATCCTTGCCCTTAAACCTTCAGCTATTTGGATGAGGCCCACCCACATTTAGAGGGTAATCTCCTTGACTAAAAGTCAATTTGTTGTAGATGTTTTTGTTTTTTTTAAAGATTTATTTATTTGACAGAGACAGAGAGAGTACAAGCAGGGGAAGTGGCAGGCAGAGGGAGAGGGAGAAGCAGGCTCCCCGCTGAACAGAGAGCCCGATGAGGGGCTTGATCCCAGGACGCTGGGATCATGACTTGAGCTGAAGGCAGATGCTTAACGACTGAGCCACCCAGGCACCCCAATTTGTTGTAGATGTTAATGACATCTGCAAAACACCTTAGCAACATCTAGACTGGTGCTTGATTAAACAGTGGAGCACCATGGCCTAGCCAAGTTGACACATAAGATTAACCATCATAGTGGTCTTTATCAAATATGAAAACTGGGTCAGAGAATGGCAAACTGAGGCAGAAATTTGATTAAATCCTAATCCCTAAAATATGGCACCAGGCCTGCCAAGTAAGTTTGGAACCTTGGTAATTTTATTTTATTCCTGCTTCCTACATAAAATTCCCCACAGAGCAAAACCAAGCTGAACATCCCTGGGGCATATTACACCAAACACCGATGAAGCTGGAGATGCAGGCTTTGGCTTGGTACCAAGAAGCCCTTCCTGACTGAAGTTTCCAATGGGACAGGCCACCTGGGATGCAGCAGACTTGCGGTCCCTGGAGGTGAGTGACCACAGCTTAGAAGAAATGCAGGTGCCTGCTGAGAGTGGGACCAAGGACCAGGAGGATGCTGCCCAGAGGGTCTCTGTGTTCTGATCACCCTACATACTAGAAACCCTGCTGACAATGAACAGTGCCCTCAGAATGGTCCCTGCTTCTTCCTCCTCTTCACACCCCTCTGCCACCCCCAAGTGAGGCATCAGAGGTTGGGGCAGAACGCAGAACCCTGAAATGGAAACCATCTGTGTGCCTTTCTCACCCTTCCTCCACCAGCCCCTTCTGCGTGGCCAGCCTTGCCTGGGTAACCTTTCTGGGAGGGGAGCTTGTCAGACCCGCCTCTGTCTCAGCCTCTGTTCACACTCCATCTCCTCCTCCACACCCACCCCAAGCAGAGCCTCGGGGTCCCAGGGGATCCACCATCGGCCTGGACAAGTCATGGGTCACCAGCCACCTCTCTTCTGTGCCTCCACCCAGTAATCATCTCTTCCTGGTGATTTGCATGGCAACCCTCCTGCACTTGGCTGCTCAGGGGAGTTTTCTGGCTTCATTGCCTCAATTAACCTCAGTCTCCTGGGCCACTCTGGATTCCCCTGCCACCCCACCGCAGACCTAGCCTCTGAAACCTGCCTGTCTATGCTCCAAGGGGGTCCTTGTCTCTTCACGAGCCTCCCCTTCCCATCAGCAAGCCAGATTTATGCATACAGCACCATCCTGCAAGGGATGGGGAGACTGGCTGTGGAAGAAATTGTGACGTTCTGGTGGGTCTCAGAGCCACAAATGGCCTAAAAGATAGTCTAGCACACTCTGGCCCACCCTACTACTGCACTCTCTTTTCACACTGAGCCCTGAACAAGGAATAGGCTTACCCATGGGCATATCTCAAGTTGGAGAAAGAGCCAGGCCTAAACCATGGGGCCCTCTCCCTCCGTGCTCTCTATCTCCCTCTGCTACACTTTGTCAACAAAAAACAGCTTCTCTGCAAACGTCAAGTTAGGAGTGAGTGGAAAATGTGCTCAGTGTTCAAAAATTGAGTCTTGACAGCCTTGTTCCCTCCAGGCACCGTCTGCTCAGAGGGCAGCTGTTTACAAGAAGCTCTGGGCATAGCCATGAGCTGGGCTGTGGCCTGGGAGCCAGAGGGCCGAAGGGAGAAGAGACATTCCTCCCAGCCAGGTGCTCTCTGGCATGGTGGACTGGGTACCTCAAAAGTAACACGTCCCCCACAGAGTCACCACGAAGAGCCAGGGAGCAAATGAATGCAAAGATACAGGAACCAGACATGAGGACGGGGAGAAAATTGGGAAGGATGTGGGGAGCAGTAGGAGATCCAGGGAATGGGAGGAGACACCTGCAAGCCCTCAAGTTCCTGGACCCTCAGGGGCCAACACAAGTCCCAACCCTTGCTATAAAATATTGTCTCAGGGTTCCCACAACGAAAAAACTCTTAAGATCAGAGAGTCACCATTCTACAACTTAGAGGACATTCAGAAAGTATCAAGTCTAGAACCCTCCATGGTACATATGGGAAAACTGAAGCCCCAACAGCCTCAAATCCCATAGTGAGTTAGGGGCATGGCCGGGACAGGTGCCTGCCTCCCAGTGTGGGACTCCCCATGAGCTGGGAATGGGGCATGGGGGCAGAGTTTGGAGGAAGCAGGAAGCCTGGTGGGGTGTTGAGCCTTTTGGAGCCCGAGAGGCTGGCAAGGCACAGACACCACAGAGGAAAGCTGGGGTGTCTTAACACCAGACTCCTGAGTTGCAGTGGAGAAACTGGTGTGGCCGTGATGGGGAAAGGAGGACTGTGAAAGTGAAATCTGCCGTTTGTGAGGGGAAACTGAAATGTGGTCTCCATTCCATGCAAATGACCTGTGACCTTCAGTCCTGCACCTGCACAGCTCACAACATACACAACACAGCGATCAGATGGGGCTTGAGTTCCCACGGTCTGTGCTCCAGAGAACAGGAGCAGGGAGGCCTCCCTGGCTCTGGGAGGGATGTGCTGGGATGTGCCAGGATGCCCAAGCTCCATCTGTAGGGTCTGCTGAGCTGACAGCAGTTGTCCTTTGCACCTGGCTGAGATGACCCTGCCAGGGACCATCCCCCTAAGGACAGCACTCCGGGTCGTCCACAGTCAGCTCCAGATTCACTGTCCTGCTCCTCTCCTTCCACTCCCTCTTTTGTTCTTATCCCCCACACCAAGAAACCTTTCACTCCTGTGAGAATTTGCTCATCCTGAGAGCCCCTCAAGAGTGAGTACTGTGTCGGGTTCATCTTTGTATCCCAAAAGCCAAGCCCTTTGCTCGGCCCCATTGAGACCAGTGATGGCAAACGTCTGGCATGCATGCCACTGCCATCCCAGTCAGAGCCCAGGGCAGACATTGCTAATCAATCACAATTACCTTCCCCTTGGCATCTCAGAAGGCTTCTCTCATCGACACAGGCCCTGCCTGTGCAACCAACATGGGCTCTCTTGACAAGACTGGTGACCATCCCTGCGATGGGGCAATACATAGTGGCTCAGATCTCAGCTAGGGGCTACTGGCCTCTCAGAGATTTGGCTCCAACCCCTGGTCTGTGCTTTCCGTTACTGCTGAGAGATGTCAAAGCCGACTTTCTCATGCTGCCCTCATGCTGCCTCGGCCTCACTCCGAAACAATACAGGCCAGGAATGCAGAACCTTTCTCAGTCCTCATGCATACACATACGTACATATTCACCCACAAACACACTCACGTATGCTTGCACACGTGTACACACTTGCACTACACATGCTCACACACTCATGTATATATACACACCCACATGTGCTCATACGTGTGTACAAATTTACACACCCACTCACCTATGCACACAGTTACACACACAAATAAATACACTCCCATTAAACATTTTGTGAGTTTCTGGAAACTCAGTGAAGATTTGGGGGCCAAAGGGAGATGTTCCACTACACAGAGCATATCTTCTGACTGTCCTTATGGTTCCCTCTACCCACTCTCTCATCTCCTCCCCATCTCTTCCCTCCATTCCTCCAGCACTGCTCCACCCCAGTGTCAAACTTTTGTCCCTTTGTCTTGTACAGCCATTCTGCCACCTGCTCTGGAGCTGGAGACAGTCTACACCCCTCCCTGCAGATCTCAACTCACCAAATAGTCTCCCCAAGAGCCATTCGAATGACATGTTTCTCCATCATGTTTCCAATATTGTTATACATAAATGGATGGCTGTGACAAAGGACAATTGTCTACAGCTCTCCATTTCCCATCCTAAACTAACAACAGTTCAATGACAAACACCGTTTTTAGGTCCCTACTCAGTGCCTGGGCACTGTGCCAGGCAATGCAGATACAGAGACGGCACTGCCCCCAAAATCACACCCAGCCTAATGGTGAAAGCAGAGACATAAAGTGAGGAGTGAAGGATGTGATTAATGCCATCCCTGGAGGCAAAGGAACAACTTCCCGGCCATGATAGGAAGGATGACCAAATGCCAGGCGAACAAGACTGGGGAGGTCATCTCAGCAGGAGGCACAGCACAGGCAAGGGCGGAGGGGGGAGGGAGCCCAGGTGGCGCTAGCGCTGGGTGTAGGGCTGTAGGTGGAGAAGCAGCATGGAGAGAGCAAGCAGAGGCCAGCCTGAGGCAGGGCCCAGGGGCTGGGCCGTGACTCCCTCCTGCCGACGAGGGGGCCCCCGGACCACTTATGAAGGCCACAGTTTGAAGGGGAGCCGTATCGCAGACATCTGCCCCCGAACCAGCTGAGCTATGTATGTGCCCCTCTCCATTTATTCAGCATTGGCGTCTCCCACAAACACACTCAGAGGCACCCAGGTTCTGATTGCCGTCACTGTAGATTAGTTTCACCTGTACTTGAACTTCATCTGAATGGAATCATCCAGTAGGAACTCTTTTTACCTCTGGCTTCTTTAGCTCAACCTGTCTGTGAGATTCACCCAGGGGTAGAATCTTGTCAAGCTTTGTTTCAAACATTGAGGGTTGGGGCACTAAACTTGGAGGAGCCCAAACTTAACACAACGGTTTCCTAATCGCCCCACCACAGAAGCAGAGCTCTCGTGAAAATTAGCTTTTATCCTCTTCCTTCAAAAGCTTACACAGAACATAAGCCTCAAGGACCACAACATATAGTGAAGTGGGCCCCCCACCCACATTGAGCAGCAAGGGTCTCACTCCAGTTCCCGGTTTAAGAGACTCTATTAAACCCAGGGTGGATTTTCTATGCCCAGTGGTTTTTCATTTCGTCTTTTAATTTCTACTTTAAGGACTTAATTTTAACAAAGGAGCCAAATTACCACCACGCTTTAAAATGAACTTGTTTAGGGGACTTAAAAACAGGCTTTAGAATATGGAGCTTTAATTAACTTTGGAAAATGGTAGTGAAACAGCCCCTGTGCCCCATCTCATGCTTTGCAAAGGCAAGAAAGGGAGGCCTTGGCCAATCCCTGGAGCTGCCTGAAGAGCTTTAATGTTCCCGTGCCCAGGCTGCAAGGACATTAGAATCTGTTGGGCTGGGAACCAGACACCAGGATAGTTTTCTAAGCTCTCAGGCAATTCCAATCGGAGGTGCATTGGAGGCTGAGAATCTCTACTTTAGATGGATTGACAGCTGTTGACAGTGATGGCATGAGGGATGGGAAGAGAGGGAAACAAGGATGAAGCTGAGAGACAGAGAGGTCTTCACATCAGAAGTTAGCTTTGGAAGGAACCAAGGGGGCCAGCAACCAAGCCAGGTGACACCAAGGGACATTTCCAACCTATAAGGAAGAGTTCTGTTATGAGCTGAACTGTTCTCCAAAAGTCATATGGTGAAGTCTTAAACCCCCTGCCCCAGTACCTCAGAAGGTGACTATTCGGGGACAGGGTCTTTTAAGAGATAATTACAGTAAAACGAGGCCATTGGGATGGGCTTAATCCAATCTGACTGGTGTCCTTATAAAATAAAAGGAAATGGGACCAAGAGACACCAAAGGGCACATACACAGAGGGACAACCCTGCAAAGAGGCACCCAGAGGGCAACCATCCACAAGCCAAGGAGAGAGGCCTCCGAGAAATCCTGCCAGCGCCTTGATCTTGCACTTCCAGCTTCCAGAACTCTGAGAAAATGCAATGTTGTTTAAGCCCCCCAGTCTGTGGTATCATGTTATGGCAGCCCTAGCAAACTCATACAAGTTCCATTTCAGCTCTTTGGCCATACGTAAAAAGTCTCACAAGCTTCACTCCTCTGACCCAGTATCTCCACTTTCTAGGACTCTGCCCTAAAAGGAACCAGAAATGCCCTTAAAGAATTATCTGCTAAGATGTCCATAGAACATTCTTTATAACTGTGGATATTGCAGATCATCAACAGTGGAACCCTGGAGAAGTAAATGATAGCAATCAATTCAGCTGAGCATGAAGAAGCCATTACGTTATCAAGATTTCTAAAGTTGCACATTCAGCATGACCTCACACCTATGCAAAAATGCACTGATCTTGATCCAAGAACCTCATCCTGAGATCTCCTAATGCCACCCAAGGATTCGAGGCATGTGTCTATTTTCTCTGATCTCCAAATCCCAAGTTACCCACAGGTAACCAGCCCCTCCCCAACACACACAGACCCACAAAGGGTCTTCTAGCTTCCCAGTTTATGCCTCAACCTACCCATCTGTATCCCAGACTCATACACAGATGTATAAATATGGAAACATACGATGAGCTGTAGCTGCACTTCACTGTATGTAAGTTATACATCAGTTTCTTGAAGTATTTTAAAATGTGGTGTAGAAAGGCTGGAAGTTAATATGACACATACACAGGCAATTGGGACATGGTTTGTGGAGCTAGGAGGGGCTGGGCAGGAGGCTTGGTTCTGACTTGAGTTGGAAGCATGGAATCAGAAAAGGCTTTCCCTGAGAGATGGCTCTTGAACTAAGGCTCAAAGGTGAAGGAAGAATGAATGGTGGAGAAAGAACATCTCAGACATGCTCATTCAAAGGCTCAGAGGCAGGCCAGTAGAAGATGCATCCAGGTGGAGAAAGTGGAGGGCACTGTCCAGGACTGGGGTGTAGCGTGTGGTGGGACAACACAAGGGATGGGATGGGATGGGGCCACCGGGCTGCAGATGGAGTTGTAATGATTTCATTAAGGATCCTAGCACAGCAGGTCAAGGGTAGCCTGTGTTGTCCATGATCTCAGAGAAGGGTCAGGTGGCCTTGCCAGCTGTGGCGTGCAGGGGAGAGCAAGTGGGATGGGGGTGGCTCTCGAGTTCACATGAAATAGGAGGTCCCAAGTCACTGTACTTTGGGATACAGATGGATGGGCCAGGCGCAGGCTAGACTACTACACTGTGGGGGAAGGGAGGGGGGGAAGGTGAGTACTAATAGGGAGCTTAAACTTTGGGAACTAATGAAGATAGACACAGTGTCCTAAGGTGGGGTGAGGGGATTTCAGGACAAGGTCTTGGTTTGTGGCCTTAAACCCAGGCCAGCGCAGAGGTTCTTAGCTGATCTGTTTTCCCTTTGTTTTCATAAGATCAGACTAAGAAGGACTCAGAGATTCCCCTCCTCATTTTGCTTTATTTTGTTTCACAATGACCTTTCATTCTCCCCCCCGACACCCTCACCCCAATTTACAGAGGGAAACACTGAGGCCCAGAGAAGGGAAGAGAGCTGAAGAGGAAGGGGAATGTGAGAGGGTTAAGTGATGTGAACCAAGCATGTAAGCAGTCTGTCAGCGGTCCAAAGCTTGGCTTGGGGCCAGCAGACCCCCTCGGGCTCACTTCAGAGCAGCCTGGACTGGGAGGCCCTCAGACGGCACCTTGCCACCCTGAGAAGCCCCTGAGCCAGTCATTGCGGGAGTGTGACCAGGGTAAAACCCAGAAATGCGCCTGGTGTATTTACAGCGATCAGCAGCAGTTCCTGCTGAATTTCTGTGGGGTATTTTGGTTGGGTTTTTGGTTTTTTTTTTTTCAATTATCCAGATTAGTGTTCAGTGGATTCCCGTGTTTAAAGAGCTCCCACTTAATAAGAGCAGCTGTCAAAGTGGAAGTGGGCTTATGTCGGGCTTGCCCACTAGCTGGGGTGCTTAATGGGCAGAAGCCAACGGGGGTCCCCCCAAACTCCACCCTCCACCTTCCCATGAATTAATTCCTCCTTACTGTGTAAACAACAGGGGCTTTGTAAATGCAACTCTCTCTTTCATGTGTAAGTACATCTGCTTCCATGATGACCTGGGACCCCAATAACCAGCCCTTTTCTCTAGCGGAGCCACACCCTGGTTCTTGATGCTGAAGGGACTGGACAGGCAAGTTTGAGACCACTGGGGTCGGGGCGGGGCTTTGGAAGGAAGACAGGGAACAAAGATGTGCCGTGAATCAAGATGTGAGTCTGTTCAGCCGCTCGACCATCATTTGGTCAGGGTCTCCAACCTGGAGGGACGCCCCACAGAGCAGACGCCCTGGTCTTCCACCTCCAGACCTTGACCTCTGCTACTCCCTCCCGCCTCCTTATCCAGCAGAATCCTACCATGCTCAGCAGCCAGCTCAGTCATGCCATGGCCAGGTGAGTGGGCAGCACAGACCTCTCAGGATTGCTGCAAAAATTCCACAGTCCCAGCCACCACCAGGCCCATCTCATTCTTGCGCCAGCCTCACAGCCTCTGCGGTCCCCCAGCACTTTGCACATTTGTATGCTTGGCCTCAGAACAGTAAGCATTGAAGTTGCAGAACTAAATGCTTTCTAAGTCCCATTTTTTTTAAATGAAAATAGAACTACCGTTTATATAGATACGCATGTGGATATTTGGGAATGTGTGCATATACATAGAGGAATATGTCTTTTTGTAGATTCATAAAAAAAATTGAAGTATGCATATCAAACCATTCCTCTTCCTTACCTCTGGGAAGTGGGTCTGCTGTCATATCAAGTATTGTTTGAATGTATTATGAGCATGTATTATGCTTTTAAGCTTTTAGCTGATGTTTCTGACAAAGAGAAATTTCCTGGGTTTGCGTTTGTCTTCTTCCTGGCTGGACCTACTTCTGTCCCCCAGTCCAGGCAGAGCATGAAGTGGGCAAGCATTTTAGGTGAATCCCACAGGGTGAAAGGGTCAGCCCTGGCCATCCCTCCATGAGGCAGTGATGCTGTTCACTGTTGCATCATAGGGCCTGGAAGCACACTCGGGGGGTTCTCACTAAATGTTTGTTGAATGAATAAATGAATGAATGCCCAGTCTGAATGATCACAGATTCTGAATTTGTGGGTCTGAATTAATGTTTTTTTAATGTATTAACATTAGGAATCTAAGGAGACCCTGAATTAGAGGGTACCAACTGAACAGGACTTAGAAATGTGTTATTCTAGGCTTAATTTTTTTTTCATTATAAAGTAGCAGAACTGAATTTCAGAAGTTTGAAAAATAAATAAAAGAAGAGGGGCGCCTGGGTGGCTCAGTCGTTAAGCGTCTGCCTTCGGCTCAGGTCATGATCCCAGGGTCCTGGGATCGAGCCCCGCATCGGGCTCCCTGCTCCGCGGGAAGCCTGCTTCTCCCTCTCCCGCTCCCCCTGCTTGTATTCCCTCTCTCGCTGTGTCTCTCTCTGTCAAATAAATAAATAAATAAATCTTTAAAAAAAAAAAAAAAGAAGAAAAAGGGGGCGCCTGGGTGGCTCAGTTGTTAAGCGTCTGCCTTCGGCTCAGGTCATGATCCCAGGGTCCTGGGATCAAGCCCCGCATCGGGCTCCCTGCTCCGCGGGAAGCCTGCTTCTCCCTCTCCCACTCCCCCTGCTTGTGTTCCCTCTCTCTCTGTGTCTCTCTCTGTCAAATAAATAAAAAATCTTTAAAAAAAAAAAAAAAGAAGAAAAAGGTATAATCACGCCACCCTAAAGCAACCACTCTGTATTTTTCTGCAGTTCCTTCAGGGTATGTGAGTGTGTGACCATCTATCCTTTTTTTTTTTTTTTTTTTTTTTTTTTAAAGATTTTATTTATTTATTTGACAGAGAGAGACACAGCGAGAGAGGGAACACAAGCAGGGGGAGTGGGAGAGGGAGAAGCAGACTCCCTGCAGAGCAGGGAGCCCGATGCGGGGCTCGATCCCAGGACCCTGAGATCATGACCTGAGCCGAAGGCAGACGCTTCACGACTGAGCCACCCAGGCGCCCCTATCCTTTTTGTTTTTTTTAATATTTATTTATTTTAGGGAGAGAAAGAATGTTGGAGTGGGGGAGGGGCAGGGGAGAGGGAGAGAGAGAATTTCAAGCAGACTCTGTGCTGAGCGCAGAGCCTCATGCAGGGCTCGTTATCATGACTCTGAGATCATGACCTGAGCCTAAATCAAGAGTTGGACGCTTAACCGACAGTCACCCAGGCACCCCGTGTGCCCATCTATCTTAACTACATTTTACATAGTGGACTGCTCACACAATTTTGCATCATGTTTTTTTTTTTTTTAAACTTACTGTTATACTCTAAGACTTCTTTTAATCCCATTATAAAGTCCCCAAGCTATTATTTTATGAGTGGAATCAACTCCATTAAGAGGACATATATAATTTATTTAGCCAATCATCTGTTATTATATTGAGCTAATGTCCTTTTTATATTATAGCACTGTATTAATTTTTTTATTTACTAGCTTTTGCCCACTGTCTTCATAATTTTACTCTGGGGAACCGTTCAGAGATTCTTGGGTACCACCAGTCTGTGTCCCCAGAAGCAGAGGAGAGATGAACAATCTCAAATCTCAAATCTCTTAGCTGGGCGGTAAACTTACTTAACAGTCTGCACAAGATAAGGAGCTTGTACTAGAGAGTAAAGCAGCACACTGCTTTCTGCATTGAGAAAGTCTTGCTGTGGAAAAAAAAAAAGCATACATTGTTTATTGTGGACAAGTTTACATCTTGGTGAATTGGCGTGGTTGGGTTTCGGAAGAGAAAAACAGTCCCTCCTATGAGCCTGGTGCTGGGCCAAGGCCTCCCCTTGCAACAACGTACAAAGGACACCCTATCTCACCACTACTCCTGTGCTTCTGAGCATTTGCTTTGTGTTCTGCCAGGGTGCGCGGGTGTATGCAGGTTATAGATGCCCCGTACTCCGCCGTATACAAGCATGAACAGCCAGGGCTGCCCCTAGAAGGGAGGAGAACAGAGCAACTCAATTATCAGGGGCCATGATAACAATCGTACTGGGGACATATTTCATAGGACCCTTAGGATATTGTTAAATGCAGAACTTTTATGAGTGAATTTCAATTATTCTCATAACTCAAAAAAGAGGAATAAGACCATCAAGCTAAGGAAGGATTCGGAGGAATCTAAGCTGAAAAGGGACATGCTCCTGTTTGCATGTTTGAAGGAACAAACTACTCCATGGAGAATAGATTACAGGGGATTAGACCAAAATTGAGGAGTCTAGTGGGAAGGTTAAGACTAGAGCAGCATCCTCTGTCCTCCCTCATCCACACCTCCTTGTGGGAGGAGCATACGCTCCTAGCCCTGGACTTTGGACTTGGTCTTGTGACTTCCTTTGGTCCATGGAATGGGGCAGAAGTGACCAGATACCAGTTCTGAGCCTTGACCTTAAGAGGCCTCCCATGTTCCACTTGCCCTCTTATGCATCTGCCATCACCAGGAGAAGGACGTGTCCAGCTAGCCTGCTGATCCTGGAGGATGAGAGACATGTGGAGCTGAGCCGCCACAACCACTTGCAGCCCCACAAGTGAGCCCAGCTGAAGTCAATAGAGCAGCAAGGCCATGTGAAGGGACTGCCTGCTATTGCAGGCCACTGAGATCTTGTGATTGCTCATTAGGCAGCATTGCTGCAGCAATGGGGAGCCGACACAGTGGCGATGGAAAGAAGTAAGCAAAGCCAAGAAGTAGTTAGGAAAGCAGGTGGAGTTGGTGGTCACCTAGGTGTAACTGACTGTGACTGAGGGTAACTGATGGAGTGTCAGAGGACTCGGGGTTGAAGGTCCCAGGCCTGGGATGGAGAGCACAGGAAGAGGAGAAGGATAGGAATTGACCTCCTACATTAGACTTACACCCTGGCTCTCTCGCCTTTCCTCTGACTTCCTCTTTCTCCTTGTTTCCCAAGGAGACGAGGGCCTATGGCTGTCAGGATGAGCCCCGGGGGGGTTGCTGAACTACTGAGCAGGATGACATATCCCTGCCATCCTCAGCGCCCCCATGGCCTCTGGCTCTGCGAGAACATCTCCTCCATTACAGACCCATCAGGACAAGCCCTGATCTGGACAGGGTGTTGAACCAGACTTCCCGGCCATGGAGGCCACTCAAGAAAGACCCTGCTGACTTCCCAGGGCTTCCTGCAAAGACAGAAGTCTATTCTCATTACTTTCATTTACTTAAAATACTTGCTTCGCAGCAATGAAACTGCCCAAAATACTCACTTCTTTATTTCCAACTAGACAAATTGAACTCAATTTGCATTGGATAATTATTTTCAATTAAGTGATAACAATCCTGTTTCATGCAAAAATAATCTTGTCCAAAGGCCAAACAGTTTATCCCATCCAAGAAACGAGGAGGCAGTGACAGGAGGAAGCCTGTTGGCGTGCTCCCCATGTGGGTGGAGGGATGCCCCAGCCAAGCCCCTCATGGGTCGCCTCTGACCTGAGAGCCAAGTGAGACTGGTGGCCTGTTCTCTCCTCTACCCACCTTGTCCTGCATCTCCTCTCTTCCGCTTTGAACTAACAAGGGGGTACCTCCTAAGAGCTACCAGGTGCTAGAAAAGGCAGCTGGTACAGAGAAGGGCCCAGGCCAGAATCAGGAGACTCAAGTTCTGACCTGGCTGTGTGTCCCTGGGCAAGTCACACCTGCTCTGGGCCTTCGGATCCCTCTCTGTACAGGGAGCAGTGAGATTAGGTGTATAGGACTGTTTTCGGCTCAGAGGCTGTTTTGTGATTCTGTCACAGTCATCCAGAGCTACCTAGCTCTAAAGCCAGGTTTATTTTATAGGGGAACTGGTCCAGCAGCCAACTCCCTCTTTCTGGGAGCTCTGTGTGCTGCTGAGGTGGAGGTTCGCCCCCATCAGAAGAAGCTCGGGCTGAGTTCTGAAGCCTCATTCAGGAGCAGCTTGTGTAAGCCTGCTCATGTGTTTAGGAGCAGACAGCTCCCAGCCAGGGGCTTTCCGGAGCTGGAGCACTGAATCTTAAAAGACCACAGAGATGAGAAACATCCCGAGGTATTGTCGTTGGGCAAATGCTCCCCTGCCTGTAGCCAGAGTGCTCACTCCCTAGCCCACAGCCCCTTTGCCACATCAGCCCTCATAGGAAGCTCTCTGTTTCCTCAGGACAGATGCACCTTGGGTCCTCCTGAGTGGTGTCTACTGCTGAGCTCAATCACTGCCCAGGCATTCAAATCAAGTGTAAAGTAGCCTGGCAGCACAGCCCAGCTGGACCGATTCCCACCCCCCCAATATCTCCTGATACCCAACATTTCAAACTCATCTGGTTAAACCCTCTACCCACAGATGGAGCTCCTGGGGACATCTCCCACCAATGCCTTTTCCTTCTCCCTGATGCTCCATTTTCATTACAAGTCTAAAGGAGGGTGCATTTATACCGGTGTGTTGAGAAAGCTTCGTGAAGACACTCCTTTAAATCCATACACTGGTGATCATATATGAACTTGATTAGATTTACCAAAAAACAACAACAAAACGCACAGCCCAGAAACCTCTTCCCCAAGCTAAGGTGGATCAGCTGCGTCCACCACAGAGCTCCAGCTCTGGGCAGGTGACAGCAGACCCCTTGGGCTCCCACTGGTCTCCTGTCCCCCAGCGTCTTCCCCAGGGGACCTCCAGGAGGCCTGGGGAACAATTTGGGAAAAAGCCATATCAGCATGTGCGGGGCTGACTGTTTTTACACAAAACTCAGCCCCAAAGAAGAAGGTCAGTGTTTGCACTGGGTGGGGAGAGAAGGGTGGATAATATTTTTGATGTAGCAACTGATGTGAATGATTTATTCGATAATATTTATTTACATGGAAAGATGTTTGAGTATATGTTGCTAAGTGAAAATTAAAATCACAATACATATAATCCCATTCTTGGGGGAAAAAAAGAAAAAGTACCTTCCTGCCTATCTTCCTCTTGTTACTTACAGTTTAAAAAAATGAGGGTCGAAGTTGTCCAAACAAAATACTGATGTGAATTTTTGCAGTACTTCAAATATTTGATGCTTCAGGAGCAGGTGATACAAGAAACTTAACAACCAAACCAAAACCAAACAAAAAACCAACAATATTATATTTTAGGATTCGAAACCCAAAGCTCTGAATGTGTGAAATTCGCCACCCATCCCAAAAGCCTGAAACTCTGGAGGCCTCCAGGCCTCAGCTGTGCCATCAGCACTAGATCTGAAGGCTTCTGCTCAGAAAGAGCCAGCTTTTCTCCACCTTCCCCCAGCTCCTAAGACTTGTAAAGTTCCTCCAGGCTAGAGAAAGAAGAGGAATGGAGGAGAAGCAGGAGGCTGGTGGGGCTTCTGAGAACGGGCCTTGTCCCTGGCCCCTCAGCCCCTCAGCCCTGGTTTGGGCTGAAGGTGGGAGCCCAATAGCCCCATGAGCTGGGGCTTCTGAGAGCAGAAAAGCCCTGCTCCCTGGCTGGGGTGGCAGCAGAAGCAGCGGGTTGAGATGCCTGCATGGAATGTTTGAGCAAACCCCTCCCACCTTGGACAGCCTCAGAGGCTGAGCAGGAGAGCCAAAGGCCCCCAGTGTGTCCAAGAGGGGGCCCAGCTGTCCCCCTGCCTTTCCAGCCATGGCTGGGGCTCCTCAGAGCTCTGTCAGACCTGCTGCTGGATGGCCCAGGATGTGGAAGCAGGGCAGCAAGGCTCCGTGCGGGGTGTTTTGTGTACTCGCTGGTGCATAGCTCTCCTACAACCCTAGGAGCTAAGTGTTCTCCTCACTTAGAGATGAGGAAACCGCAGCTCAGAGTCGCACTGCGTGGAATTCAGACTGTGGTCTGATTTCTGTCAGCTTCCCCTACCTTCAGCATCCCATTCTGCTCTCTACTCGGTGGGGACAAAAAGAGCTGAGCTGGCAGTGCCACAGCGTTTACCCTGGGCCAGGCCCGGGGCAGCAAAGCCAGGCTGGTGGACGGAAAGAAGAAACCACGGGAGCCACCCTATCTCTTAAGTACAGTTTTCTGTATTCAAATGAGATGGCACAATCTTCATGAATAAAATTACAGTTCCTGAAGGGATCACGCCCAATTTAAATGTGTAAGAGGCCATTAACAGGCCAGGCTGGCTATTAGAATTTAGCTCGGGTCATTTGTGCTGTGGTTCTGCTATGAGGCCAGGGGCCTGGGAGGCATGAGGCACAGTAGGCCAAGCTGCCTCGAGGACCCCCAGTCTCTAAAGCCTGGGTCCTCAGGTGGGCTGGGTGCTGAGGACCTGTGTGTGGGGGGGCATCCAAGTTGCTCTGATGTGCCCTCCTGAGAGTTGGTAAGCTTTCTTCTGTCCCACTCTGAATTGGCCCCAGCCCCCTGTCATCCAGCTGACTGACCTTGACAAACCCTCCAGGTGGGGTTCTTAGCGCAGACCTTGACTGGAGTGCAGCAAACAAGGGGTCCTGAGGATCAACAGCTGAGGAAGGGAGGGGGAAAACTGGCGTGGACAGAGGGAAAGCCGAGCTGCCAGGCAGGCTTAACAAGTTGGGGGCCCCTGAGGCTAAAACGGACTGTCAAGGTGTCCCCAGTTTCAGGGAGCTGAGTCGGCCAGGCCTTTGGCACCTCACATAGGTGGATCCCCAGATATGGGCTGCCCGGCGAAGGGGTGTGGCCTTGGGCTGGGTGAGTCTGTGCAGTGGAGACATCCTGAAGGGCAGAACACGTGCCCAGCATGCAGGGGATCGGGGCAGGCAGAAATACTGACCTTGCCTCAAGGCCCCAGGGGAGAACGAGAAAATATATGGAAAGCCTAAGCTCAGGGCTGGCACATGGTAAGGGCTCAAAACACGTCAGCCCCTGTGTTATTTCCACCCTGACCCAAAGCACAGGATGCTCTCGCCACTCCGCTCCCTCAGCCTTGCCCCTGCTCCCCGGCATCCAGAAGCTGCCCAGCCTCTCTCGCACATCTCCACTAAAGGACAGACCGCTACTTCCCAAGTCAGCCCAAGTCCCTGTGCAACAACTTTTTTGTCTTTATTGTGGTGAGTGTACACAACATAAAACATACCATTTTAACCATCCATAAGTGTATAGTTTAGTAGCATTAATCACATTCATACTGTTATGCAACTCTTACCACCATCCATCTCCAGAACATTTTTATCTTCCCAAGCTGACCCTCCATTCCATTTCCCCTCTCCACCCCCTGGCAACTACCATTGACTTTCTGTCTTCATTAATTTGACTACTCTAGAGAATTCATATACACACAATCATACTGTATTTGTCCTTTGGTGACTGGCTTATTTTAATTAACATAATGTTTTCAAGGTTTTCATAATGTTTTCAATGACAGAGCGTATGCTGGAATTTCCTTCCTTTTGAAGGCTGGATAATATTCCATTATCCGTGCATAGCACATTTGGTTTATCCATTCATTTGTGGATAGACAGTTGGGTCGCATCCACCTTTTAGCTATTGTGAATAATGCTGCCATGAATGTGCAATATCTCTTTGAGTTCCTGCTTTCGATTCTTTGTGTTATATACCCAGCCATGGGACTGCTAGATCATATGGGAATTCTATGTTTAAGTTTTTGAGAAAGCCCCACACTCTTTCCCACTGCAGCGACCCCATCTTTGTTGAACGGCTCTGACCACGAGAAAACTCTTTCAGGTTGTGCTTGACTCTGCCTCCCCATGACTTCCTGCACTGGCTCTGGCTTTACCTCCAGAGTCACGTGTCCTTCATCTGCCCACTGTGCCCTGGTTGGCCCCCCTGGGCTCTCTCTGCTCTGGGCAGATCTCCCCCAGTTCCCATACCCCCAAGCTCCGCTCTCCCCACACACATACTCCCAGGGCCCCCCTCTAACTGGATCCTGCACAGAAGCACATTTTCTCTTGAGAAGCACCCCCATTTGGGAAACTCCAGGCCACCCTGTTGAGGGGAGAAGCAGTCTCAGCATTGGGAATGAGCTGGCCATAGCACTTGGAATGAAATTCAGTCCCAACTTAGCCCACCCCACCTTCCAGCTCCTTCTCTCCCTATCACCTCCTGACTTCCTCTCCCTCACTCCCCTCCAGCCACACCAGCCTCTGTCTGCCCTCCTCCCAGCGCAGAGCCCGCCTCATTCCTACCACACAGGTCCCTGCTCAGACATCACCTTCTCAGGGAGACCTTCGCTGACCTCCTGGAATGATGGGCCTCCACCCGGACCCTGTCACCTCACCTTGCTCGACTTCCTTCACCGAGCTCACCACTGTCCTCCAGCACCTAAGTCCACCAGGCCAGGCCCCGGCTCATTCACAGCTGCATCCTGGTGCCTGGAATTGTGCCTGGCACAGGGGAGATACCCAAAGGCAGCTGTGGAAGGAATGGACAATGCCAGGAACCAGTGTCTGCCCGCCCACAGGCCCTGCTCTCTGTTCCTGGCCTGGGAGTCTGAGCTCTGGGTGTGGCCCTGGACAGGGCCCCTGCCCTTGGGGACTTACTCCCCTCTGCTCTAGGGCATGACCTTGACCGAATCACCCCTGACCTCTCTCCCTGCTTTTCTGAGTCTCCTAAGTGCATCACCCCTAACAAAGAAAAGGATCTGTGAACAGAGGTACAAATGTATCCTAAAAAATCCTGAAGACATTTTACCTGTTTGAAGAGGTAACAGAGATTTAAGTGTTTTGTTTTGTTTTTTTTTAAAGATTTTATTTATTCATTTGACAGAGAGACACAGTGAGAGAGGGAACACAAGCAGGGGGAGTGGGAGAGAGAGAAGCAGGCTTCCCGCTGAGCAGGGAGCCCGATGCGGGGCTCAATCCCAGGACCCTGGGATCATGACCTGAGCCGAAGGCAGATGCTTAACGACTGAGCCACCCAGGCGCCCCAACAGAGATTTAAGTTTGTTTGTTTGTTTGTTTGTTTGTTTTAGTAATCTATACACCCGGTGTGGGGCTTGAACTCACTACCTGGAGGTCGAGAGTCACATGCTCTTCTGACTGAGCCAGCCAGGTACCCTGAAGAGGTAACGTAAATTTAAAATTTAAATTTTATTCTGCTCTATCATTTTCCTAGATGAGACTGAAAGTTCCTCTAATACTCAAAAATCTTTAAAATACCTAACTTCAGTTTTTGAAGGGACTAAGCCTATCTCTTCATCGTTCCAGAAGGTTCCTGATTTCACTGTCCTTGACACATTTTCACCTTATTAAGGCCACCCCAGTGGGATAGTGCGTGTGTGGTGGGAGGAGTTATAGCATCATCGAGAACAACAATCACAAATCAAATAGAATAAAACAAAAGAATACTTCAATGGTGACGAGGTGGTGACCTCAGCTCCTGCAATGGTAGCTCTCAAGACAGCTGCCCTAAATGTCAAGCCCACGTGTATTCTCACCTGCTGTGCCCATGAGCAGGGTGCTGTGATGGTCTTTCTACTGCAAAATAGTGAAGCCAGTCCAGGCCCAGGGCTGTGGACCAAAAGAGCAGCAAGGCTGTTGCCAAGCAGGCGCTCAGCCCACTGGAGTCTGGGGCCCAGGGTGGGGCAAGTGGGGAACGCGCTCTCCTGGCTGGGGGAATGCAGACTCTGCCGTGGGAGGGAGTGCCTCCTTCATCTCTGGCCCCTGAATGTCCCTGGCCCTGGTCCACCACCTTGCTGGAGGCTGAGCGCCCAGTAGGAAGGATACTGGACACAGCTCAATAGATGTGAGTTCAAGTTCTGTCTTTGCCACCATGTGTGGATGTGTGGATGAGGCACACCTCGACTCTTGTCCTCACTTTCCCCATTTATAAACCAAGAGCGTTAGAATGATCATTTCCAAATTTCTCTCTGTGTACGATTTTTCCTTTATTCCTGGCCTTGCAGCCTCTGGAGTAGGGAAAGCCAAAATCCATAGGGTCATACGGTGACCCTGTCCTCACTGAGCTCAAAGTTTGGATAAAGAGGTGAATATGGGTATTAATACTACATGGTGAGGAGACTTGTGCGGTCCAAGGAAGTGTTCCAGAAGCTCAGAATGGAGGGTCTTCTGCAGCTGAGGAGACCAGAGCTGCTCCCTAGAGGAGGCAGGACTAGAGCTGAGCCTGTAATCTTTGGAGGATATGCATATGTTGAGACAGAAGGGAGTAGAATTACTGCAGAGGAGGATGGGGTGGGAGACTCAGCATCCCTTAGCCAGGACAGCAAATGGTTCAGGGGGAAATACAAAGGAGAAAACACATGAAGTTCATTGGTGCCCCAGTAGTCTGGAGCAGGGAAGACAGTTGTTTGGGCTTTGCTCATTTGTGGCATCAAAGTGTGAAGAAAGGATTTTTTTGCCTCATGTCAATAGAGGTCTTTGGCCACAATAGGGGCTTGTTCTGATGGTGGCACAAATGTTTGGGTCGAATCCTCCAAAAAAGAAGTTGA
This sequence comes from Halichoerus grypus, assembly GCF_964656455.1. NCBI lineage: Eukaryota > Metazoa > Chordata > Mammalia > Carnivora > Phocidae > Halichoerus > Halichoerus grypus. The sequence continues at coordinate 60,342,035 of NC_135725.1, forward strand.
TGGGCCCATTGCCACCTCCAACATGAGAGCCTTGAGTGGGACCAGTCTGCACTTTATTTTATGAAAAGGCATGTTTAGAAAAGTAAGGTAAGACCATCACAGGAAATTTGAAAAAGAGAAAAGGGGAAAAATAAAATTACTCCCATACATCCCTTAATACCACCCCTGAGATACTGGGTGTGTTTCCATTTAGAATTTTCCATAAGTGTGTGTGGGCATGGGCTACTGCTGTGTATCTTATCACATGGTAGAGATCGTATTTCATGCACATTTTTATCCAGCTTTTTCCAGCTACTTCCCTGTCTCCTCTCAGTGATACCTCTGTACCCATCAGCTACTGCTGAATAACAACCCAACTCAAAATTCATGGTTAAAACAAGATTTATAATTTCTCTTGAGTCTGTGGATCAAATGGGCCATTCTGCTGGTCTGAACAGGCTTAGTTAGTCTTGACTGGGGTTGTTGATGCATCTGTGCCCAGCTGGTGGCTCAGCGGATTGGTCTAAGATAGCCTCACTCACACGTCTAATGGCTGGCCAGCCACTGCCTGGGCAGCAAGGGTGACCACACCCTAGATCTTACCCGCCATCACACTCTGTTGGTCAAAGCAGGTCTTGTGAGCATCCAAAGTCAGAGTGAGAGGGACTACAAATTTTAGGGTCAAGGACATGGATATAAGGATGCCAGTAACTGCAGTATCAATGATTGCCATCAAGCTATCACGGTCCTCATTTTCATAGCTGCCATGTTTGACAGCAGTAGAGTTTCTCATAGACGTACCACTTTTCATAGATGTATCATTACATGGGGATGTACCACATTTAATTTGTTTAATGTCTTCTCTAATAACACCTAAGTGATCCATGTGTTACAGCCTTCATCTTTGAGGTCAAGAAAAGCAATATTTCCCACCCTTAATAAAAAAACCCCAAGGTTATGGGGTACCTGGCTGGCTCAGTTGGAAGAGCATGTGACTCTTGATCACAAGCTTGTGAATTCGAGCCCCACGTTGGGTATAGAGATTACTAAAAAAAAATTATTTAAAAAAAAACCCAAGGTTAAATGAGAAGATGGAGCCAAAGTCTTCCCCAGGCCCCGTACAAGCAACACCACCTGCAGACCTTCCTATGTTCTTCATCCGACTAAATTCAAATGTGTCTATTCTCAGAACAAGTACCAGCTGTTGAAACCATTTGCAAGAGTCCCTTTCCATCACTGGGCCTTGCTTTCCCATCTATAAAACTAGAGGGTTGGACTAAATGGTTGGGGGGTTGGACAAAAACTGTGTTTGGCCAAAAATGTCACTCAGGTCAAAAAGCCAAAGAGGTATCTGTGACATCCTTCTTACGCGTACTTTTAAATACACAAGAAACATGCAAAGCACACCTGCATCATTCTCCCTTCCTTGCAGTGACCCACCTTTAAGAAATGGTGGGTGCAGAGCAGAGGGGGCAGCAAGAGAGGGGCCGGCTGGTGGGGGTGAGGGTGATGCTAGATGTGTGTCTCCAGGCCATGCGGCCATCACAGGGCTGCCGATGATTGCTGGTCTCTGTTCAGTGTCTTGTCTTGTAATCTCAACATGTATTTGTGACCTTGCTCCATGTTCATTGTCTGTAAAATGCACTATAAAATTTAATTCCTGTGGTTTGCGGCTGAGCAGAGAAGCTTTTAAAAGAAAGCAGTGTGCATTCTAGCTCATGAGCTCTTGTTATCATTTTTAAAGACTTTATTTTCTTAGGGCAGTTTTAGATCATTTCAGTTTTAGATTCAACTTAGCAAAATTGAGAGGAAGGTACAGAGAGTTCCCATATACCCCCTTTCCAACAAATGCACAGCCCCCCTCATTATCAACACCCTGCACCAGAATGGTTCACTGTCAACCAAGGGTGGACCTGCGGCTGACACATCATTATCCCCCAGAGTCCATAGTGCACATCAGGGTTCGCTCTTGGTGTTGCACATTCTCTGGGTTTGGACAAATGTATAATGACATGCATCTACCATTACAGCTCATACAGAGTATCTTCATTGCCTTAAAAGTCCTCTGTGCTCTGCCTATTCATCCCTCCCTGCCCCCACCCCCACAACCACTCATCTTTCTACTGTCTCCATAGTTTTGCCTTTACCAGAATGTCATATTGTTGGAATCGTACAGTATGTAGCCTTTCAGACTGGCTTCTTTCACTTACTGATATGCATTCAAGTTTCCTCCATGTCTTTTCATGGCTCGATAGCTCATTTCTTTTCAGTGCTGAATAACATTCCATCGTCTGGATGTGCCACAGTTTACTTATCCGTTCACCTCCCCGAGGACCTCTGGGTTGCTTTCAAATTTGAGCAATTATGAATAAAGCTGCTACAAACATCCATGTGCAGCTGTTTTGTGTGGACATAAGTTTTCAACTCCTTTGGGTTAATACCAAGGAGCTCGAATGCAGGATCGTATGGTAAGAGTATGTTTGGTTTTGTAAGAAACTGCCAAACTGTCTTCCGAAGTGGGCTGCACCATTTTGCACTCCCACCAGCAGTGTGTGAGTGTTCGTGCTGCACCACATCCTCGCCAGCATTTGTTGTTGTCAGTGTTGCAGATTTTGGCCATTTTAATAGGTGTTTAGTGGTACCTTATTGTTGTTTGAATTTGCATTTCCCTGATGACATATGGTATGGAGCATCTTTTCATGTGCTTATTTGCCATCTGTGTATCTTCTCTGGTGAGGTGTCTGTTAAGGTCTTTGGGCTGTTTTTCATTGGATTGTTTGTTTTCTTATTGCTGAGTTTAAAGAGTGGTTTGGGTATTTTGGATACAAGTCCTTTATCAGATGTGTCTTTTGCAAATAGTTTCTCCTAGTCAGTGGCTGGTTTTGTCATTTTAAAGTGCTCCCTGGGGACACCTGGGTGGCTTAGTCAGTTAAGCATCTGTCTTTGGCTCAGGTCATGATCTCAGGGTCCTGGGCTCAGCGGGGAGCCTGCTTCTCCCTCTGCCCCTCCCCCCTCTCGTGTGCACTCTCTCTCTAATAATGAAATAAAATTATAAATAAATAAAAATAAAGTGCTCTGTGGATCAAATAAAGACTCCAAGCACTCTTTGAGCTCTAACAGCCCAGAGAAGGTGGGGAAAGGAGTGCCTGCTTTCTCTTCCCCCGCTGTGTTCAGAGGTCACCAGTCCTCATGAGCTGGAACGGGCAGAGCTGTCCACGGTACATCTCAAGTGCCACTGCTGGTGATGGTCTCGTGCATTGCAGAGGCCCTAGGGATAGAACTGGCAAGAACTGGCAATGCCCTGGTTACAGACTTTTCCTGTCCGGTCTTCTGGAAGAGGTCTTTCTGACTCTTTGTGCTGGATGTGTGATTTTGTTTGCAAGTTTCCTTGAGAGAACCACTCCTCCCCAACTCCGTGAGGCTGTCCATCGTGATGGCTCCATCCTCCAACTCTGGCCCTTTGAGGTAGATGGTCTCAAGGATCACTCTGCCCTGCCTCCTCAGTGCAGTGATCGGTTCAGGAGTGGGCATGTGATCAAGCAGCCAATCAGTATCCTTTTCTGGGATTGTTCTATAGTCCCTGGGACAAAGGGGGGTTCCTCCAAGAAATTGGGAGATTGGGCCCTACAGCAGTGCCTGAACCCCCACATCAAGTCTTTCCTGGTTGTACCCAGACTTCTACCTTTCAGGTAGAAAGGAATTACCACTGAATTCCTTGATAGGCTTGAGTGAGTTAAATATCTCTCACTTTCAATCAAGAGTCCTTCAAGACCAGTCAGGTTTATACTGTGTAGGGGGTGCCCTTGACTTATGTAATACACAGTCTGTTCAGCTAAATGCAGTAATGATGCTCACTCATCACTTCCTCTCAGAAGCCCTCCTTGATTTCCCCAGGCAGAGTTAGTCACTCCCTCCTTTATGCTTCCAAGTATCTTGTAAAAAATACACACTGTGGAGCTAATCCCTCTATACTGCAATTTACATACATACACACCTGCCTGTCTTCAGGGTAGGGACTAGATCTGATTTATCTCTGTTTACTTAGTGATCCAACCAAGAAAGCGCTTAGGTGTTTATTAAGTGATTTATATCCAAATCTCACTACAACAAACAACTGGGAAATCCTATCTAGTCTGTTAAAAGAAAATTCCCCTTGGGACGCCTGAGTGGCTCAGTCTGTTAAGCATCTGCCTTCGGCTCAGGTCATGATACCAGGGTCCTGGGATCGAGCCCCACGTTGGGCTCCCGGCTCAGCCAGGGAGTCTGCTTCTCCCTCTCTCCCTGCTCATGCTCTCTCATTCACTTTCTCTCTTTCAAATAAATAAATAAAATCTTTAAAAAAAGAAAAAGAAGATTTCCCTTGTAACTCCCGCAGAAAAGTACTGTAGATCAGGAAGGAGCTGACAAACTTTTTCTGTAAAGAGCCAGAGAGTAAATATTTTAGCCTTTAAGGCCATGTAGTCTCTATCACAACTACTCTGCCACTGTAGCACAAAAGTGCCACAGACAATGTGTAAATGAATGAACTTGAATGTGTTCCAATAAAACTTTATTTATAGACACTGTAATGTTATATAATATTCATGTGTCACAAAATATTATTCTTTTTTTATTTTTTCCAACCATTCAAAATGTAAAACTCATTCTTAGCCCTCAAACCATACAAAAATAGGTACCTGGCAGGATTTGGCCCACAGGCCTGAGTTTGCTGATTCCTGGTGTAGACGGTTACTGGGCATCTCCATCTGCAGGGAACACTGGGAGGGAGTTGGCATCTCTCCCTTGACTGTGTGTCCTGGAGCTGGAATGGCTCTCACCTCCCCTCACTATGTGGGTTGGAGATTTGGGGCAACCTCTGTGTGATTCACAGGCTGGCAGTGAGGGCAAGGGCAGGGCAGGAAGGGCCTTGGGTGACCACAGCACCACCTCCTTACTATAAACCCAGGGAACTGATCCGCTTAAGCCTGCCAACTGGTCCAAGGACAAACACCTTGGTGAGTCTGGGTCCCATGGGGCTAGGTTTACTGTCCTCTGGGAGGTTTCACCAAACCACCCAGATGTGGCAAGAGGAGGTTTCCTTCCTTCCTTCCTTCCTTCCTTCCTTCCTTCCTTCCTTCCTTCCTTCCTTCCTTCCTTCCTTCCTTCCTTCCTAAGGAGGCTTCATGCCCAGCTTGGAGCCCAACATGGGGCTTGAACTCATGACCCTGAGATCAAGACCTGAGCTGAGATCAAGAGTTGGATGCTTAACCCACTGAGCCACCCAGGCGCCCAGTTGAGTTTTATTTCTTAAAGCCATAGCCCTCCAGGTGATGGTTTCACATTCACGTACCCTCACACATGTGACTCTCAGCTGCACCCACCTCCCCTCATCCCAAATTTTACCAAGCTGCGACAGTGTGATGGTGGCCCTCCCCACTCACCATTGAGGCCCTGGTCTCTGTTACATGCTGTGGGCCTCACGTTCCAGGTCTTTCCCAGCCCCCCACAACCCTCCTCTTGCAGCCAAGAAGGCACTTTTGTACAGGGTCTGTTTCAGAGGCCCAGATGGCTCCAAACATGTCTTCTACATCTGCAGAAGATAACAGACATGCATTTAAAAAAAAAGGAATAAATACATATTTAATGATTTAGCTTAAGTAGCTGGGCAAATATTCATTTTCTTAAAATGTTAATACATAATTAACTGATAATAAAACTAATTGGGTAAAACATTCTAAAAATAATGCAGTACCTTATTACATGAGGGAATATAACTGTGTCAAAAGAGGTTTCCCTGTTCCCCAGACTGACAAATCTGCAAAAGCAGAAAGGGCAGGGACTTTGTCCAGCCGCTGGGTAAGGGTCTGGGCTTGGGCTCCCTGACCCCACTGCTGCAGGGCAACTTGACAGTGGATTTAGAGAGCCTCCCAGTGTCCCCCCCAGCCTGGCCAGCACACCCCTTCAGGCCACCACCAATTCCAAAGAAAGAAAGAAAGAAAAGAAAAAACACACCCTATACATACTTTTGTTATATTATAAAAGAGAAAACTTGCAGAGACCTCATGAACTCATCCCTTCTACTGGGAAGTGCCAGACCCTGGGCTAGAAAAGGAGGGGAGGCTGCCTGGCTGTCTTTCCTCCAGGAGGTCTGGGGTGTTTAGGGAAAGAAGATCTGGACACAACATCCCCCTAACAACTGCAGAAAGAAGTGAGCATTTGCAGGCGGGAAGTGGTGTCAGAGGAGGGGGTGCTCTGGGAGTGGCTGGGATGATGAGCTTTCACAGTGCAGATAAGGGGGGAACAGGGCTGAGACCTAACTGGCGATCCGCAGGAAATGGCTGGGCTTTGGTCTGGCTGAAACAGGACCCAGGAAGGGTGTGGTGACCTGGGAGGCTGGAGGGGCCAGCTGGGAGACGGGGTCTCAGGTGCAGAGGAAAGCAGCTTGGCTCTGGCTACCATGCCCAGACAGCCAGCAGACAGCCGGCAGCGGGCTCTAGGTCCCACTGTAGGCCCTGCCTTTTATTATTCATCTCTCTTGTGAATTCAGGTAGGGAAAGGTCTGCTGAGAGTCATGCCAGAATTCACAGGAGAAAGATTCTGTAATTTCTTTTAGCTCTGTGACTCTGGACAAAGTATTCAGTATTAATGCAGTTGACCATGACGTCTTCTGTGTGCGAGACTGACAGACCAAATTACCTTTCCTTATCTCCTGGGGAGAAAAAAGGACCATTTATTTGACATATTTCATAATCATTTCACCTGCTTGCCCCCTACAGAGAGCACCGGTGACCCGGCCCCCTCCCTCCCGCACGATGCAGGAAGCATGTCGGCTAATAAAGCCCAGTTTCTAAAGAATGTTTTTAATCTTGGAATAGTGAGCGTGATTTTCAATTGTATTTTTAATTCTCTATCTACTTTTTCAAAGCCCATGTTTCCATTCTCTCTAGTTCTCATCTTAGTTCATCAGAGCCGGGAGAAAGCTAGGACATCACAGGCTCCTATCTCCTCGGCATTTGCCATGTGGAGAAGGTAGTAGGGGGCAGGCTCAGGATTCAGTCATCAGACCTCTGTGCCCTTGGTGCCCACTGGACATGGTTTTCTAGGTGGTGGCTTGGAAATCCCCAGCTTGGGCAACTAGAAGGCCCCCAAAACATTTTTTAAATTGTGGTAAAATACACATACCAGAAAATTTACCATTTTAACTATTTTTAGGTGTATAGTTCAGTGGCGTTAAGTACTTTCACATTATTGTGAAACCATCACCACCATTCATCTCCAGAACTCTTTCCATCTTGCAAAATTGAAATTCTATACCCATTAAGCAATACTTCCCTAGTAACCCTCCTCTCAAACCCTGGCAACCACCATCCTACTTTCTGTCTTTATGAATTTAACTACTCTAGGTACTTCATATAAGTGGAATCATATAGTATTTGTATTTTGTGACTGACTTATCTTACTTAGCATAATGTTCTCAAGGTTCATCCAACTTAGAGTACGTGTCAGAATTCCCTTCCTTTTTAAGGTTGAATAATATTCCATTGTATGTATATACCACACTTCATTTATCCATTCATCCATGGAGGACGTTTGGGTTAATTCCATATTCTGGCTATTGTGAATACTGCTGCTATGAATAGAAATATCTCTTCGAGTCCCTGCTTTCAACTTTTTGGGTCTTCTGCCACTCCTCAGGCCGGAGGCCAAGCCAGGCAGCACACACAGTTTGGGAAAACAACCCTCACCCAGTATCCTGGGCCCGCGGGGCACCTTAGGGCTTGTCCAACAGAAGGGAAAACCAGCTGTGCGGGGGTTTCCACCCACCTGCCAGGTTCTGTACGTGGCCTCTCAGGGCTTCCATTGTGGCTTTCAAGTCAGTGTTTCCTGGAGCTCCTGAGACCCAGGCTCCGGACTCTGCCCTTGGGAGCTGACAAGGGCTGTATTCGCACATCACATAGAATAATGAGCACCAGGGACCTTTCATGAGTGTGTCATTTAATTCTTACATTCACCCTGGGAGGTAGGTATGATCATCTTCCCATTTTACAGATGAGAGCCCTGAAGCTCGGGTGAAATAAGGGCCTAAGGTCCCCAGCGGGAAAGCGGCAAGACTCAGACTCAAGGCCAGCTCTGGCCGCATTCTTTCTACTCCCCGCAGCTGCCTCTGTGTGCCTTGGGGCTTTCGTGAGAGGAGCAAACTTCCCGCTGTAGGAAGGGGTGTGTCAGGCAGAGATGGGGGAGACTTAGTCTGTCCAAGGAACCTGGAGGCCACGTTCTAGCAGGACCTCGAAGAAAATGTTGATGTTGGAAGATGGAGAAGGTGGAGAGAACTGTGTGAAGAATTCCTCAGATGGACCCAAAGAAAGGTGATAAATTTTAAGTACGGTAGGGATTTATGTTTAAGACTAAGTTAACAGAGGACGCCTGAGTAGCTCAGTCAGTTGGACGACTGCCTTCAGCTCAGGTCATAATCCTGGAGTCCTGGGATCGTGTCCGGCATCGGGCTCCCTGCTCAGCAGGGAATCTGCTTCTCCCTCTGACCCTCCCCACTCTCATGCTCTGTCTCTCAAATAAATAAATAAATCTTAAAAAAAAAGACTAAGTTAATAGATTTTGAGATTAAGTTAATAGATTTGAAAGGTTTACAAAATGGATAATTTCCTATGAAAATAAATATTTACAAGATCAACTCGAAAAGAGATGGAAAGCATAAAGATGCCATTAAAGAAATTGGAAAACTTTCACTTTCTGCATTGTATATTCCTGTAATATTTGAACTATATAATGAATATATTTACTTTTGGAACCTGAAAAACAAATATATAAACATTAAGTAAATATATTATTATGGAAAATATGTATGACATATTTTTTAAGTATAAAAAGCAGATTGCAAACTGGTAAAATGGGGACAATGGCCCCATTTATGTAAGTGTGTGAATGTGAGTGCATATTTGAAAGGATATACAACAAAATTCTATCAATATTCATCCCTAGGAAGTAGAATTATGTATGACTTTCTTTTCCCATTATTTATATTTTACCACTAAGGGAAAAAAAATAATTGGAAAAGAAAACCTAGATGACCTTGGATATTGTGATACCTTTTTAGATACAACACCAAAAACACAATCCATGAAAGAAAGAATTGACAAGCTGGTCTTTATTAAAATTAAGAACTTCTGCTCTAGGGAAGATAATATCAAGAGAGTTAGAGGACAAGCACTGACTAGGAGAAACTATTTGCAAAAGACACATCTGATAAAGGACTTGTATCCAAAATACCCAACTCTATAAACTCAGCAATAAGAAAACAAGCAAACCAATGAAAAAATGACCCAAAGACCTTATCACCAAAGAAGATACACAAATGGCAAATAAGCACATGAAAAGATGCTCCATACCATATGTCATCAGGGAAATGCAAATTCAAACAACAATAAGGTACCACTAAACACCTATTAAAATGGCCAAAATCTGCAACACTGACAACAACAAATGCTGGCGAGGATGTGGTGCAGCACGAACACTCACACACTGCTGGTGGGAGTGCAAAATGGTGCAGCCCACTTCGGAAGACAGTTTGGCAGTTTCTTACAAAACCAAACATACTCTTACCATACGATCCTGCATTCGAGCTCCTTGGTATTAACCCAAAGGAGTTGAAAACTTATGTCCACACAAAACAGCTGCACATGGATGTTTGTAGCAGCTTTATTCATAATTGCTCAAATTTGAAAGCAACCCAGAGGTCCTCGGGGAGGTGAACGGATAAGTAAACTGTGGCACATCCAGACGATGGAATGTTATTCAGCACTGAAAAGAAATGAGCTATCGAGCCATGAAAAGACATGGAGGAAACTTGAATGCATATCAGTAAGTGAAAGAAGCCAGTCTGAAAGGCTACATACTGTACGATTCCAACAATATGACATTCTGGTAAAGGCAAAACTATGGAGACAGTAGAAAGATGAGTGGTTGTGGGGGTGGGGGCAGGGAGGGATGAATAGGCAGAGCACAGAGGACTTTTAAGGCAATGAAGATACTCTGTATGAGCTGTAATGGTAGATGCATGTCATTATACATTTGTCCAAACCCAGAGAATGTGCAACACCAAGAGCGAACCCTGATGTGCACTATGGACTCTGGGGGATAATGATGTGTCAGCCGCAGGTCCACCCTTGGTTGAGAGTGAGCCATACTAGTGAGTGATGTTGATAACGAGGGAGGCTTGTATGTGTGGGGGCAAGAGGTATATGGGAACTCTCTACCTTCTCAATTTTGTTGTAAACCTAAAACTGTTCAAAAAAAATAATGAAGTCTTAAAAAATTAATTTGAAAAAGAAATGAAAGTAAAGCTTATAAAAGCATTTCTCTTGCAGGCAGTTCTCAGGATGGATCTTGTCAGAGTTTCATGTAACAGTTAGTGCCCATGCTTTTCCAGAGCTCAGAAAAAAATTAAAATTTTTTCAATTAATTTTACACACTTAGAATAACTCCAGTACCAAGGCTTGATTAAAAAAGAAGAAGAACACGAGATAAAGTGCATTTATCTAAAATCAAGAGCCAACATCATACTCATACTCAATGAAAAGACATAAAGCTCTAGTCTGGAGGGATTCGGATTCGAGTCAGAATTAAGACAAGGGTTGTCAGGTATCAGCAATGCTAGTTGCTATAACAAACAGACACCCAAATCTCAAAGGCTTGCCACAATAACAGTTTATTACTTATTCACAAGAAGAAGGATGAGGATTCCTGGTCAGTGGGCACCTCCCATGTTGCCTTTTGGTAACCGAAACTGTTCTCTGCCTTCTGGATCTGCCATTGCCTAGAACCCCTGCTACATCCTCTATGCACAGACATTAGAAAGAGAGGAAAGAATCCCATGGGAAATTTTATGGGCCCAGCAGGGAAGCCCAATACATCACTCTCACCCCCAATCCAATGGCTAGAACCCAGTCATAGACCACACCTAACTGCGAGGGGGCCTGGGAGGTACAGTGTAGTTCTGTGCCCAGCAGGAAAAGGAAACAGGTGATAATACAGCTAAGAGGGCTCCCCTCTTGTCTCCAGGACTGTTACACAAGTCACTGATACTCTCTGCACATTTCCACATTTTGGTGGGTGGCTGGCAGGCAGTGACTGCCCCCTGAGCACCAGTGATTATAAAGATGTCCCAATTTCAGAGATTTAAATGTGAAAAACTTAGAGGCAATGAAATATGAATACTAGATGAACTTATACGAAATGCTGTATTTGTCATAGCCCAAGGATGAGCAAGGACTGTCCAGCCGTGATCCCAAAGGCAAAAAGCATAAAAGAGAGACTTAATTACATAAAAATGAAAACTCCCTCACATCAAAAAAGAAAATTAAAAGCAGAAGGACCGACAGAGGGGGGAGCGGATATTTGTAATATGTGTGATAAAGAATTAGTAGGCTCACTATTTTAAGAGCCCTTACAAATCAATAGTGAAAAAGATGAACACTCCAAGATAAAAATGGACAAAGAACTGTAACAGGAAATTAAAGAAGAACTAAAAATGGTTAAATATGTTAAATATAAAACCATTTGGTAGTCAAAGAAATGCAAATTGAAATTCCAGTATGATACCTTTTTTTTTTTTTTAACCACCAAATGGACAGAGATCTGAAAATTGATAACGGTGTTTGCAAAGCCTGGAAAATAGAGACCATTACCCTTCTGACAGGGATGAGACTGGTGCGCTCTTCAGCACTGTGGATAAGATCTTAAGTCCATGCATGCCCGTTGACCCAGCAGCCTCACTTCTGGAATCTATCCCAGGGGAAAAAATGAAGATATCTTAAAGATATACATAAGAGGCTGCTAATCACAGGGGGTTTTAAAATTTAGTTTTTATCAAAGTTATACATGCATATAATTTTCAGAGTTGAAAAATTCTACATGGTTTATTAGGAAAATTAGCAATTCCTTGAAGCCCCTCCCCCACCCTACCTGCCCCACCCCATTCCCCCTCTTTCTCAGTCCCAGAGATGCTGCCTTCGGTCTTTTGGTATTTACTGTGTTTTCTCTAAATAACATGTTTATTTGCTACTTCGTGATTTTTCAGGTTTTGGCATTATGTAATGATTTCCCATCATGGAAAGGGAGGATTTTGTCTCTCTCCAACCCCCGCTCTTACACACCCCACAGAACATGCACATACCTCTCCTCGCCTCCATCATCAGCCTCCCAATATAGTTATTTGTAATTCTGATTAGATTAATATTCGTTATTCACCTTCTTATGACTATAAATCTGTTGTCAAATGAGCCATATAGGATACTACCTTTTTTTCCCCCTGTATAACATTTTGTTTTCCCTGGAGTTAATAGTTAACTTCTTCTTGTCATTGACTTAGTTTGCTAATATTTATCACCAATCTAACCACAAAATTTTCCGATGAAAATGTTGAACATATTACTATTCCATCGTGTTCTGGCTTCCACTGATGCAATTGGAAATATCCATTGCATTTTGAGCCATAATCCTTTCCGTCAAATCTACTTTTTCTCTGCAAACCTGTAGGATCTTTCTTCTGTCCCCCCAATTAAGGCCCTATTAAGGCCTTATTAAGGCCCGTTCCCAGCTCTGAGATAATTGGTGTGCCTGCTTCTGGGGCCTCTTCATGATTCTGTGCTATACATCAGCTTCTTTTTCAAGTTTGGGATTTGGCTTTCTTGGGCCTGTTAAATCCATCAACTTTCCAGCTTGCAAAGTGCTGTGGCTGATGATTCCTCTATTGTTCTCTTCCTCTTTGCGTTTTTTTTTTTTTTTTTTCCTTTTTATATCATGCTACTATAGTTTGGGGAGAAAGCAAAATTGCACCAAACTTAGGTCTTTGGAGTCCTGCTTTGGGGCGGGGGCGGAGGGGAGTCCCCATCCCACAGTTCCTTTAAAACCAGCTGGAGTTCAGCTGGGAGGCAAATACCCTCAGAGCACATTAATGACTAAAGTGTCCAACCTAAGAAGTTTTGTAAAAATACAATAAACCCCAAAACAATATAAGGAAGATGATACAAAACAAAATCAACAAAATAAAACACAAAAATGCAATGGAGACCAACAAAGCCAAGAGTTGATTCTCTCAATAGACAAAGCAGACACATCTTGGGGAAGACTGATCAAAGAAAAGAAAGCTACAGTAAGTAACATCATAAATGAAAAGAATAACACAATTATAGTTAAAACGGAGGTTTAAAAATAAGATCAAGACAGCCAAATATCTGAAGATTTTGCTTTTGCATGTAGCTGTATTTGCAAATAAGATTATTATTAAAATAAAGAAGATAAGAGAATGTTCTCAACCACTTCATGCCAACAAATTTGAAGTCATAGTAGAAATAGACAAATTCCTACCAAAACTGGGAAAAAATATTCTCAATAATCCTAAAACTATGAAAGAAATTGAAGCGATAATTGAAAACTTTCCACAAAGAACACTCAAAGCCTAGATAGTTTTATAGGTGAATTCTACCAATATTTCTAGGAATAGATAATCCCAATTGTATATGAATTCTTTCAGGAAATAGAAAAATAAGAATACTCCAAATTCATTCTTTGAGGTCAGTATGATCTTAATACCAAAATTAGACAACTAAAGCATGAGAAAAGAAAATTGTTGGCCCATTTAACTCATGAATATAGACATAATAATCCTAAATAACATTATTAAAATAATCCAGTGGTGTATGAAAAAGATAACCTACCATAACCAAGTTGAATTTATACCAGGAATAAAAAAAGATGGGTTAATATTAGAACATGTAGGGATGCCTGGGTGGCTCAGTGAGTTAAGCGTCTGCTTTCAGCTCAGGTCATGATCCCAGGGTCCTGGGATCGAGCCCCAGATCAGGCTTCTTGCTCAGTGGGGAGCCTGCTTCTCCCTCTGCCACTCCCCCTGCTTGTGCTCTCTCTCTGTCACAAATAAATAAAATCTTTAAAAAAAATTAGAACATCGATAATGGTAATTTACCATTACACCATATTAATAGATGAAAGAAAAAAAACCATATGATCACCTAAGTAGATGCAGAAAGGCATTTGACAAAAGTATATAAAGATATACTTGGGAGATATTGTGGGTTTGGTTCCAGACCACCATAATAAAGTGAATATCACAATAAAATGGGTCAAATTAATTATTTTGTTTCCCAGTGCATATAGAAGTTGTGTTTACACTACACTGCAGTCTATTAAGTGTGCAATAGCATTACATCTAAAAAAAACTCAATGTACATAACTTAATTTAAAAATACTTTATCAAGGTGCCTGGGTGGCTCAGTTGGCTAAGCGTCTACGTTTGGCTCAGGTCATGATCCCAGGGTCCTGGGATGGAGCCCCACATCGGGCTCCCTGCTCAGCGGGGAGCCTGCTTCTCCCTCTCCCTCTGCCCTTTACCCCTGCTCATGCTGTCTCTCTCTCTCTCTAGCTCTGCTCTCTTTTGTTCAAATAAGTAAATAAAAATCTTAAAAAAAAAAAACAGCTGGAGGGAAAAGATAATACATTTTCTTTTTTAAAAAAGTTTTTAAATAAATCAATAAAACTTAAAAAAATAAATACATGGTATACATTTTTTTTTAAAGATTGTATTTATTTATTTGTCAGAGAGAGAGCACAAGCAGGGGGAGCGGCAGGCAGAGGGAGAAGCAGGCTCCCCGCTGAGCAAGGAGCCCAACTCGGGACTCCATCCCAGTACCCTGGGATCATGACCTGAGTCGAAGGCAGACGCTTAACCGACTGAGCCACCCAGGTGTCCCTATAATGACAAACAAATCTTAAGTGTTTATTGACAAGAGAATGAATAAAGTTGGTGCATTCAGAAAAAGGAAAAATATAATACTGAGTAAATAAACAAGATATAGAAGGATAGGATTCTACTTAAAATTGCAACATTCCACCCCCACCTCTCTGACTTTATTTTTCTCCTTTGCACCTCTCGCATTCTAACATATCATATAATTTATCAAAAAACAAATTTTATCTATAATTCATAAATTTTGTTTACTGTTTGGTTTACCCCACAGGAATGTACCTAGTATGAAAACAGTGATCTTGTCTGTTTTGTTCACTGACATTCCCAGGACTTCGAATGGTACCTAACATACAGCAGACACTCAATAAGTATTTGTTGAGTGAATTTGCTGAGTGAATACTAGATGGTAGGAAACCACATACTGAAAGTTGAAAAGCATGCAAAACAATTCTACTTAACATTTGTGGATAAACAGTTCTGGTTCGGTTTACCCTTGTGACCGAGGTAGGGCATTGGATCAGGAAGGGATGCCAGGAAACTTCAAGTGTCCCTGTAAGGTTTTATCTTCTAAGCTGGGCAGCAGAGATGGGAGTGTTTGTTATATGATGATCGACAATTTTTGCATGATGGAAAAAAATTCACCTTACAACTTTTTTTTAGTTATAGGAACAACAAGCACCTGCAGTGGGTCTTAGAGTTTCTAAGGGTTTTCCCACATGATCTCATGGGTCAAGAATGCAGAAGGGGCTTCCTATAAGCCAGCTCAGAACAGGGTGGGGCCTGGGAGTGGGGTTTCTTCCAGATCTGCCTAGGGGGAAACCCCAGCCAGAGACAGAGGAAGGGGCAGCCCAGGGGCCACAGCTCCTGGATGAGAGGGGGCAGGGTGCGTGAGAACGGGGCATTGTCTTGCACTGTCCTCACTTGGGAGTTGGGGACTGCCCCAGCAAAAGGGGGACTCACTTCCTCTCCCCCGAGACTGGAGACTTGCTGCGGGGTGACCCTGTCGGGGATGGTCCTCTGAGGCAGCACTGGGTTCTGTGTTAGGAAACCAGGGAGTTGTCCCAGCTCCGAATCTGGGTCTCTGTGGCTTCTCCCTGCTCAGTCTCCTCTCCTCCCCAGGATAATGGGAGAATAAATAACGACCCTGTTTTGTCTCCCTCAGGGCTGATGTGAGGATCAAATATGGAGCAAAGAAAACTGCCCTGAGTCAGAGACCAGAGTCTCAATGCAGTTTCACATTTTCTCCTTTGATATGAAACCTTGGGACATAAACATCATCCTGATGTTACATAGTCTTCAAAATGATCACTTTATTGGCTGAAGAATCATTAAGGACTCAAGTGTATTTACTAACATCCCTCTATTGTTCTAAGTTGAGTGTGTTTACCATTTTCCCGCACTATAAACAATCCTGTAATTAACATCCTTATGTGCTTAAAGTTTTGCTTTGCTTTTTTGGAATTATTTCATTAGGATAAATTCCAGAGGAAATAACTAGTCAAAGTGTATAAATGGTCCTTACAGTTCTTGATAGGTTTTGTCAAAGTGCTGTTTCCCAAGTGGGGGGCCCTGGGGACATAGAGGTGTGTATAGGACCACTGCATCTTATGCCAAGAAGGGTCCCTCCTGTCATGGTGTAATTCAAAATGCGCCAAACTCAAGGCTAATCCTGACAAAAGATGAGAAGAAACATTTATATTTGTTTTCCAGTTTGAAAAATACCCTACTTGGCAATATTGTAAATCCAGTTTACAGCTCACTTAACTGGACAGCTTTGAAATTATTTGTTTCTTGACAAACATTTTTAAAGGTGGGAGAATTCAGACAAAATGAGCCTTTATTAATATTTAACATTTCATAAGGTATTTACCTTGTGCATTTAAAATGCTTACAAAATGCTCCCATGCTGGGCTAGTTTTGCCCCATCATCTCTACCATTCGGGCACTTTTGGTTTTTTTCCCCCTTAAACAAGTAATTGTTGTTCTAACTATCAAGTCCGCAGCTCCAGGCCTGTGAGACCCATCTGTAATTCAGGGAAGGAGGCAGTGTGATGTCTGAGCCTCTCTTGGATCCAGCTCATAGTCATATGCTTCACTTATTAGAATTTGCTTTCTGCCAGGCACTTTCTTGTGTTCTTTCATTTCATTGTTGATTCTATTAGATTGGTACAATTGCCTCGCTTTACCATAAGGAAACAGAGGTGCAGGTCCTGGGGATATAGTCACTATGGACGTAGTGGGTAGGCTCAGAGAACAAAGATGGGACTGGTGTCCAGAGGCAGGAGCCTTGCTCCCAGCTCTATCCCTGCCTCTAGCTTATCCTTCGGTCCTTCTGGACCTTGTCTCTGCCCAGGGAGAAGCCAAAGGCCGAGGATGGGCACCGTCATTCGGGTTCCTCCCTGGATCCTTGGGAGGACAGATATTGCCTTTTCTTTCTCCTTACAGAATCCCGGGGCAGTCACATTCTTGGGCCTCGTTCGGCCAAGCATGGATGGGCCACCCCGATCAACTAGCAATGGGTTGGCACATGCGCTGTTTACAGGGTCTTCATCACTCACTCGGGAGCCCTGGAATTCAAATTTGCCCTTTTCTTCATTCTCCGAACACTTTTTGAGCAGGAACTGAACTCTGGCAGTGCTGGGCTTGGAGCCCAGGAGACTGCTGCTCTCGGCCTCGTGACACC
This sequence comes from Halichoerus grypus, assembly GCF_964656455.1. Classification (NCBI taxonomy): domain Eukaryota; kingdom Metazoa; phylum Chordata; class Mammalia; order Carnivora; family Phocidae; genus Halichoerus; species Halichoerus grypus. Next base: position 60,359,455 of record NC_135725.1, read on the forward strand.
AGCCTGGGCTTGGGTAAGTCACCTCTGCGGCCTCTGACCTCTGACCTCTGACCACAATTCCCTCATCTGTAAAATGGGGATGATGATGACTAGCTGAGCGCGTTGCTGTGAGGCTTAAATTAGGAGAGGGTGGGACTGAGGCCCCACGAGAGGGGCTGCAGGTGCTCTCTGGCTATGACTCAGGTGCGCCGGGGAGTTGGGCCTCACACCCACACCCAAACACGCCAGAAGGTGTCCGGCTGGGAGGGGCCAGGGCAAGCTTGCCCTGAGGGCTGTGGAGGGTGCTGGGAGGCCACTGGCACAGCCAGAGTTGGCGCCAGTTCTCCTGAGTGACCCGAGCTGCTGTCTGCAGCCGGAACTTCCACTGAGAAGCCGGCCGGGAGACCAGCGCGCAGCGAGCAGTAGGCCGGCTCCACGCTTGCAGCGCATCTTGGGAAGCTCTGCCCGCCCTTTCTGCCCAAGGACAGAGGCACATCACTCATTCATGTGATAAATATGTACTGAGCATCTGCTACGTGCCGGCATTGCTCTTGGTGGTGGTGATGCATCCGTGAACAAGCAAATCCCCCGCACGCAGAGCTTACATTCTGGTGGAGAATAGAGGGAAACTGGACAATAAACAAAAACTAGGATATATCAGATTAGTGATGAGAAATAAGGCAGCCTGGGGGCGTAGAGAATGGATGGTGGGGTGCCATCAGGGAAGTCCGTGAAGGGCTGACTGGAGAGTGAGATCTGTAGGGAAGGGAGTTCCAGGCGGGGGTCCAGCGCGAGCAGGAGCCCTGAGACCTGACAGAGTCTAAGACGGCGAGGACCCCAAGGGAGTGGGAGAAAAGAGGGAGTGCGGGCTGTGTGCGCCGGGGTGGGGCTCCGGCCTTCGCCCCAGGGAGATAAGAGCCCTGGACTGCTGCTCACAGGAGTACCACCAGGCTCCAGCTGCCTGGAAGAGGCCACCCCGCGGGGCCAAGCAGAAGCAGGGCCTGTCCGGAGGCTACTGCAGAGATGGTGGCGCTTGGACCAGGGTGCAGGCAACGGAGGGGAGAACTAGGTGTGCATAAAGGTAGAGCCAAGAGAAGTTTTTGCTGAGCCAGACTCTGCCCTCCAAGCCCCTGTTGGGGCTGCAGGATGGCCGCTTTCCCTGTGGCCTCACCAAGTGCCACCTGGGAGTCTCCTCACTCCTCAGGTGATTGCAGAAATGAGATTTTAAATGCTTCACTTTGGGTCCCCCACCCCCCCCACCCCCAAATAAAACTAAATGTAATCACTGGAAGAGAAGATCCACCCCCAGGGCCCTGCTCCCTCCGTTGGAGGCAGGATTACATGAGATACGCAGGACTGGGTTGACTCCAGTTTAGATGCTTTCCGTAAATTAATCACAGAGGCAAAGCCGGGAGGGAGGTCCTGGGGCAGCTCATCCCTATTCTGGGACAGCTGGGCGGCTGCCTGCGGGCTGGGGGCCTCTGGGACTCCTGGTTTCTGGCCGAGGGTTATGCTCTCAGCCCCTGCGGGGGTAAGCATCTTCATCACCAGGGAGAACATGGGAGAACACTGGGGCTTTGGTCTTTCTCCTGAGGGCAATAGGGAGCCACGGAAGGCGGCAGGCAGGGAAGGGACAGGGCCAGATTTGCTTTCCAGGGGAGACCCTCTGGCAAATTTAGGAAATTCGATTGGAGGAGGTGAGGCTGGAGGCTAGGAGGTCCAGATGGGGCCCTGAAGGAGGGGAGGAAGGAAGGGAAGGGGGGGTCAGCTCGAGGGGTAGGAGTTGCCACTAATACACCCACCCCTGGGCTGCCCCTAGTCAATCGTGGCTCTGCCCTTTGGGCCCAGACCTGATGCCAGTCAGGCCCTGGGCTCCTCTCTGCGTGCAGCCTGCAGGCTCTTGGGGCGCAAGTCAGGCCAGTATACCGTGGTTCCACTTCTCCTGAGCCATTTGTCCCTCCTCGTCCCAGATCAGGGTTTGCAGCCCAAACAGCGGCAGGTGAGAGAGGGACTTCCAGAGGTGGTTTGTGGGACTTTTGCTGAGACAGTTGAGTGATCTTCACACACAGCCTGTAGGGAGCTGGCTCATCCTCCGAGCTCCATGCTCCCCCTTGGCCTGTCTTAAATCAGGGATGGGGCCTTGGTGCTCACCCACATGGATCATGGCAACCTTGGCCTTCCAGCGGTGGACCCGAGCTCCTCCCTCAGGTCCTGCTCAAACCCTTGCCCTCAGTAGAACCTGCTTGTCCTGTTGCCCATCACATGGCGAGGCCTCCTCCTCGCCTCCTCCAGGAAGCTATACTCAGCCCAGATCTCCTTGGATGGTGCTGACTGATGGTGTGCAGAGAGTATGGAAGACCAGTTCCCTGGCCTGGAGTTTCAACAACCCTGAGATGTAACTTACACTCCAGAAACAAACCACCCCACCCAAGCCCTGGGCGGGACGAGGCCAGAAATGGCACCCTTTACCTTCCTCCCATCCCTTCTCCTGTGTCCGTCTCCTTCCCAGGCTCATTCTGGGAACACTTGCTGGATAAATCACTTGCACAGGGTCCAGTCCTCGGCTAAGAGCCTGCTTCTGGAAAACTGACTGAAAAAGCTTCCAAGCTTTTCCTCCTGCTATTTCCTTCTCTTACATCATCACTCTCGGCAGCTTCCTTACAAAGTAGACCAATGCCTGCCAGGTCCCACACAACCTCTCCTCCTGCAGGGAACCTTCCAGCGGGATGGCCCTGCCCCGAGGTCCTGAGGTGCCTGATGGCCAACCCAGGCTCCGGGGAGATGGCCCCATCTCCGTGGCTCCACCCCGTTGAACCCACAGTCCAGTCGGCACATGGAATTGTGCCACTCCCCCTACCCCACAGCCTCCCCAGGCCTCCGTGGCTCCATCTGTTTAATGGGGGTGCTGGCCTCTGGTCCTATGCTAGCACTGTTGTTGTTCAGGCCCTGGATCCCTGCTCCCCACCCCCAACCCCTTTGCCGTAGCTGAGCTCAGCCATCAAGAAAGCTCATTTAAGAATGAACCGTCCTTCCCTGCTCCCAGAACCAAGTACTCCAGCTGTTACTGCTTGTTACTAAGTCTCAGCCATGCCCTGAAGAGGATTAAGGAAATGACTCTGGAAAAAAAAAAAAAAATCCCCAGCAGAAATAGTCGTTCCCACTGCAGGGAGTCCTAGAAATCGACTACAGTAATCTTCAGCAACCTTTTCCAGTTCTGTTCCCAGTGAAGCGCATTCCTGGCGTCTGTGCACCAGCTGGGGTGGGCAGCATCTGGGTGACAGGCCTCTGCCCGGCAGGCAGAACAGTGGCCCAGATGCCAACTTTTGCATCCACGTGGAGACTTCGGGCAGCACAGCGGCTGGGGGAGCTTTGTTAAGCCAAATCGTCCCGTGGAGGGAACCTGAGCCTGGACATCAAGAGGCCTGGGCAGGCCACTGCTCTGCCTGGAGCCTGCTGGTGATCCAGGCAGGTCACTATCCCCTGCTAACACTCCGTTTTCCCATTTGAAGAATGGGGTGTCCACCCTTGGAGGGACCCCCTCACAGAGAACATGTCTATGGACTGTCCACCCCAGCTGGGCACTGCTGTCCACCACAGCCTGGACACTGGGTACTGGCACTGGTGGAGCTCCTGGTTCTCGAGGAAGAGGACCAGGTAAGTGGTGAGGGTCAGAGGAGTGGGCTGTGTATGGTGGGGGTCACTAACACAAAGCCAGAGGCTTCCAGCCAGCATCCCAGGCTGTAGCGCGGGGCTCTGGACAGAAGCAGAAGCTCCAAGAGATGCCCTGAGGCCATGGATGAGTTAATCCCTGGGGAGGTGACAGAAGGAGCCGCTGGGGCTGGCCGGGGGCTTGGGTCAGGGCAGTCGTGGGTGTTGTGGTCAAAGGCTTTGGTGTCACTGCATCCTGGGCTTGAAGCCTGCCCCAAACTTGGTGACCTTGGGCAAGTCCTTCTGTCTCTCTGTTTCTCCGTTTTTTTGAGGAATAGTAACAGTGCCCATGGTCAGGCCTATGTGGTGGTGAAGATCCCATAGTTTGAAGCCTGACAGAGCTGGGCTCAGTCCTGGGTGGAGGTGGCTCCCCCATGCACAAGTCCCCCAGGCCAGGGTCCTCTGCTTTCCGGAAGAGCTGGCCCAGGGGCTGAGAAAGGGGCAGGTGACTTCCTGAGCCAGATGTAGGGCTGCAGCAGAGCTGAAAGTCCAGGGGGGATCCAGGTCTGCTTCCAGAACTGGGTGACCCCTCATTCTTCCCTCTGCCCTGGTGGGTCTCCTGAAAGCCTGTGGGACAAGTCCTGCTAAGCCTCCTTTCCTTCCTTAAAGAGGCCGTAGCCCCCCCAGCCGGCAGCGCCACACGCTCACCCTCTCCCTGGGGACATGCCTCGCTGGGAAATGAAATTCAAACACATTTCCCAAAGGCCCTGGCTGGCCAAGGGGGCCCTGCTGGACTCTCGCCACCCTCTGTGGCCAGGGCTCAGGCCCTCTGTATGGTAGCATCGGTTTCCAGCCACCAGATGGGAGCCCAGGCAGGGGCCAGGATGAAAGCTGTCTTGAGTCTAGTTTGGTGCGCATCATTAGGGAAGTTCTTTTTCTTCTCTGGGCCTCAGTTTTCATATCTGTATAATGGGTGAGCAAGAGTTCCCTGAGGTCCTCTTCCAAGTCATTATAACTATTGTCCTCTGTGGCCAGAGAGGTGAGGGGAGCACAGACTAGAATCCAGGTGTCCTGCCACCCAGGCCAGGAGGTCTAGGACCATGCAGGTGAGCAGAGGGAGACTTCTGGGTGATGTGCTGTCAGGCCCTGAGCCCATGAAGAGGAGCAAACATCTCTGGGTGTCTTGAACCCCAGCCCCTTGGCTTCCTGCATGTGCCCCATCAACATGCACCCCCCTCCAAGCACAAGCCAGGGGAAGGCACTCCATCAGGGAGGAGATAAGCAGATGATCTCAATTCAAACCTGGTTCTGCCCCTTACCAGCTGTGTGACCTTGGGCAAGTCACTTCTCTGATCTCTGCCTCAGTTGCCTCATCTGTAAAATGGGGGTCCTAAAATCTGCTTCATTGGCCTTCACAGGGATTAAGTGAACTTGTGTGCAGGAAATGCCTGGCACGGATCCAACACTCACTAAGGGGAAGCTCCCTTTCCTTGGGGTCTCTTCTCCTCCTCCTATATCATCACCTGTCTCATCTTCCACTGCTTATCTCAGCGGCTTCTGCTTCTCTTCCCTTTTGCCAGATGCCCATGCTTTCGAGCCTCGGGACATCCAGTCAGGGTGTCTGTTCTGCCAGGAATGCCATTGTTCCCTCTCTCATTCCCACATCTTGTTGCCTTCACTGTTCAGCTCAAATGCCATCGCCCCCAGGAAGGCTCTCCTCCTGTGCCAGCAGACTAGAACACAGATAATATGGGCACCAGAAGGGGCAACTCGCTGCCCACAGTGGCCTCTACCTTCTGCCTGGGTCAAAATCAAACACACGGAGCCTTTTTCTCCCCCACCCCGCAGTACACAGAAGTGCCCACTAGGTGGTGATAAAACGACGATGGCCCCGCGGGGATGAGCCAGGAGGGAGGCCACTCAGGCGCCGCCCACCAGCATCATTTATTCATTCCCTCAACAAATGTTTTCTGAGCACCTGGCATGAGCAAGACTGCAGGATGACAGTGGCAAACAAAGCAACAAAGGCCCTGCTCTCAAGAAGCTTATGCTCTAATGGCAGGAGGTAAGAGAAAAAACACAGCAAATACAGAAAGAAAGCAAGATAACCATGGGACAGAGGCCTAGGTTGCACAGAAAGTGCTGGGGCTTACTTGCATTCAGACCCGAGTGAGCATTTCTTCAGTGAACAGCAGGATCTGTCATCAGAGTGTCACTTAGGATCTCGGAGAGCAGCCGAGCTGGAAGTTTCCCTAGCCTCTTGCTACTCAAAATGCACTCCATGGATCAGCAGCAGCAACAGGTGGGAGCTTATAGGAAATGCAGAGTCTCAGGTCTCACCCAAGTCTACTGAATTAGAATCTGCATTTTAAGAAGATCCCCAGGTAATTTTTGTGCGCACGTGAAAGTGAGAAGCTCTGCTCCAGTCCAGCTCTACTGGGCTCTTTGCAGAAAAAGTTTCCCGATCCCTGGCCTAGTGCATCCTCCTCAGATGAGAAATTGGGCCTTAGAGAGAAGAGGATCTTATCGAGGCCTTATAGGAGCCCTGCTCACATTTCCATATGCCACTCAAGGCCCTGTTTGCAGAGCCTCTGGTTTGGGCAGTTGAACTACCTTCACCTTTTCTGTGTTTGGAGTGATAGCCTTGTTGAAAAGTTTCTTGTCTAAGATTTATGATATACTCAAGACATTTCAATGAGATTTCCATGTCAAAAGAAGCCAGTTTGGAGTCTAGAATGAGACGAGGGTATCCAAAGGAGAACCAGGTTCCTTTTACTAGAGTGTGCATGACTGATACTAGGCTTTTTCCTGAGAAAGTGGGGTCCCTGAGCTCCTGAAGGGAGGAGAGGGTTTCAGGGGGGTCAGCCCAGGAAACAGGAAGGAGTCTTTCCTGCCCCTAGCCCACCCACAAAGTGAGGGGTTCCTGGACCCTGTGGGGTGCTCTGAGGCTTTGAGCTGGGCCGGCAGTTGAGCACCTATCTCAAGTCACCAAGTACTTCCCTGACATCTCCATTATGAGTTTGGGGGTGTTGGTGTTGGCAGGCGTGCAGGCACTGAGAGATGGTGGCAGAGAGCACAGAGGTCCAGGCCTGGGCTGTGGCTGGGGATGCAGCTCAGAGCGGCTCCCCCTGCTTGGCCCCATCTATGATGACCATCATCGTCAGGCTCGAGAGTAATCTCAATACTTAGGTTTAAATATCAGCTCAGCCACTTACCAGCTGTGAGACCTTGGACAAGTTTCTTAACCTTTCCGGGCCTCAGTTTCCTCATCTGCAAAATGGGAATACTAAGAGCACCCACCATAGAGAGTCGCTGTGAAGACAACATGCGGTGACCTGAAGGACAGCCACAGACACCATTGGCACACAGGAAGTGTTAGCTCTACTAACATGTTGGAATAATATGACCAATCATTTTTTACATGAACAGCTGGGCAACACATAACTCTGAATCAGAGATCTGACCAGCATTTATGGGCACCTGCATTGTGCCCCCTACTTGCAGGCACTTTTCTATATGTTGCCTCTTGCAGCCCTTCACCATGGCCTAGGAGGCAGCCATACTCCCTGCCTCCCAGCCTGCAGCTACTCCACGGCAGTTCCACCTTCAGGTGTGGCTGGGATGCATGCCCAGGCTGAGTCACTCTATGCCTGAGTGGGTAGGGAGAGCGGGCTAGTTAGCAAGGTCAGCCCTGGGGTGCTGCCGTGGGGCCCCCAACCCAGGGGACCAAGGCTGGATTCTAGCCAGGGCTGGGAGCAACAGAGGAGCAGAGAGTCAAGCAGACCCCCAGGACAGCTGGTCGGGGCTCAGGAGGGTTACTAGGTTGGCTCAGGTTCAAGGTCCAAGATTCCAGAAGTTGGAATGGGGACAAATCTTAGAGATGGGGTAGAAGCCAGATGGTTAGGAAAGATCCCAAGGGCCGAGAGCCCTGAGTCCTCTACACCCCTTGACCAAGGGCAGGAGGGGTCCAGAGCCTAGAGCAGGGGAGGGGATTGTAGGGGGCAAGTGCCATAGCGGTGGGCGTGAAGCCAGGGAGGCAGGGAGTGCCTGACGTGGACATGGGCATGACTTGGGCCCATTACCTTCCCCTGACCAAAGAGGTGAGGATCAAAGTCAATCCCATTCAGTCAGCATTTCCTGTGGACTTCCCAGGCTCTGGTCCTGGGCTTAGTGCATACCGACCACCATGACATCCAATGATTGGTCCCCCATTCTGTGGTTTGAAAACCAAGGATCCATCAGAAATGCTTTGCCTGATGCCATCTGGCTAGTTTGTGGTTGAGGCAGATATTCTGAGCCAACCCTGTTCTCACAAAGCCTCGGAAATGAAACAGGCCACAAGCACCTAACTCTGCTCCTAAAGGGGCCCTAAGGGGCCCTGAGATATGTCCTTACCTATATTAGTGTACTGCTGCATAACAAATAACCACAAAACAACAGCCCTTTACTACCTCACATATGACCAGTCACGTAAGACTAGCTAGAAAGGGGGCGCCTGGGTGGCTCAGTCGTTAAGCATCTGCCTTCGGCTCAGGTCATGGTCCCATGGTCCCAGGGTCCCAGAGTCCTGGGATCAAGGCCCGCATCAGGCTCCCTGCTCAGAGGGGAGTCTGCTTCTCTCTCTTCCTCTGCCCCTTTCCCCTGTTGCCCCTTTCCCTCCCTCCCTCTCTCTCAAACAAATAAATAAAATCTTAAAAAAAGAAAGAAAGAAAGAAAAAAAAAAAAGACTCCATGACTGCATGACCAATGGAATTTGGCAGAAGAGATGTAGTACTATTTCCAGGCTCAGACCTTAAGAGGCTGAGAGCTTTCCCCTTTCTGTTTTCTTGGAATGGCCTAGGCTTGGAGCCCAGGCTCCAGGCTGGCAGGAAGTCCAGGCCACAGGCAGAGGTCCTGTGTAGACATCCAGACCAACAGCCTAGCCGAGGGCCCAGCTGACAGCCAGCACTGATAAGCAGACATAGGAGTGACTCCAGCCCAACCAGCCTCTGACCACATGCAAGAGCCTGAAAAGAAGCTCTAGCTGAGTCCAGCCAATGTCCAGAACCACAAGAAATGATAGTAAAATCACTGCCATTGTTTTGAAATAATTCATTACACGGCAACAGACACCTGATAACACTATGTGTGACAAAACGTAGAAGTCATAAAGAATCAAAAATGTCTGCATTAAAAATAATTAACAAAATCACAGGACTAACACAAACTGGGGGAAAGACCATATTTGCAACTACAGAGGGCTAATTTCCTTATTGTACAAATAATGCCTGCGAATCACTAAGACAAAGATGCCCAGCTTATCTGCACAGGCAAAGCATACCAATGGATAGTTTATAGAAAAATAGGTGCTTTCATACATTACCCATAAGAGGATATAGAACAACTGTGAAAAACATTTTATCAGAATCTGTCAAAATTTCTAGTGCATGTATTTTCTGACCCAGCAATTTCGTTTCTGGGAATTTATCCTACAGCTGCATTTATACCCGCACACAGTGACATCTGCCAAAGGTTCTTCACTGGGGCACCGTCATAGTAAAAGATGGGGAAACAATCTAAATGTCCCTTAGTAGGGAATTATTCATTGTTTATGGTTCACTCCTACAGTGCAATACTCTGCATCCATAAAAAGAATGCTGTGTACTGATGTGGAGTGGCCACCGAGATACACCGTTCAGTAAAGAACCGGGTGATGCAAAGTGTGTGTACATGCTACCATTTCGGTGAAAGTGTGTGCATATTCTTGTAAATATCAAGCCCCTCTGGCAAGATGCCACTGTTTCTGGGGAGAGGATCTGAGTGGGGGGACCGGGGAGAAGAGAAACAATTCCACCTTATACCCTTGTGTGCCTTTGGGAATTTGCATCTTGTGCATTTATGAATTATTCCCAAATTAAAGAAAACATTTGTTTAAAAATAGTACTTGAATAACTGGGTAGCCATCTGAGAACATTCAGGCAAGCACCTCCTCAAACCATAGACACACAGTGTTCCAAAGGGATTCAGTGGAGATGTGAAATTATATGCAAAGTGAAATTAGAAAAGCCCTACAAAAACTCCTTTTCATACTGTCATTTTGAACTTCTGTGTGCTCTGAGTCTCGATCTCCCTGCCAGAACTAGGGCCCTGGCTCTCAGTTGTCCGGGTGTCTCCTAGGCTGCCCATTGCATGCTGCTGACTCTGGGACTATGGCCCCAGCCCCCACCTGTCCCTGACCTTCAGACCCCACCTCCCTCCTGGGCTTTTCCACCAGAAACTCAGAACATCTCGCAAGCATCCTGAACTCATTCCTTGCCAAGCTGAACTCAGCCTCCCCAAACCCTGCACCTCCTCCTGGATATCCATCCGAGTGACAAAGTGACAGCCAGCTCCAAGAGTCCTCCTAAGGCAATACCTTAGATGTAGCTCCTCACTTGCCCCTTTTACTTCTGTTACTGACCGAATGTTTGTGTCTCCCCACCCCATTCATATTTTGAAATCCTCATGCCCAGTGTGACGGAATTAAGAGGTGAGGCCATAGGGCGCCTGGGTGGCTCAGTCATTAGGCCTCTGCCTTCAGCTCAGGTCATGATCCCAGGGTCCTGGGATCGAGCCCCACATCAGGCTCCCTGCTTGGCGGGAAGCCTGCTTCTCCCTCTCCCACTCCCCCTGCTTGTGTTCCCTCTCGTGCCGTGTCTCTCTCTGTCAAATAAATACATAAAAATTGGGGCGCCTGGGTGGCTCAGTCGTTAAGCGTCTGCCTTCGGCTCAGGTCATGATCCCAGGGTCCTGGGATCGAGCCCCGCATCGGGCTCCCTGCTCGGCGGGAAGCCTGCTTCTCTCTCTCCCACTCCCCCTGCTTGTGTTCCCTCTCTCGCTGTGTCTCTCTCTGTCAAATAAATGAATAAAATCTTTAAAAAAATAAAAAAATAAAAATAAATAAATAAATACATGAATACATAAAAATCTTTAAAAAAAAAAAAAGGAGGTGAGGTCATGAGAGTGGAGCCCTCACCAGTGGGATTAGTGTCCTTTTAAGAAAGACCCCAGAGAGCTCCCTTGCCTCTTCCACCCTGTGAGGACACAGCCAGAAGACAGCCATCTATGAATTAGGAAGACCTCACCAGACAGCAAATCTGCCTGTGCCTTGACCTTGAGCTTCCAGCCTCTAGAACTGTGTTAAATAAATGTTTGTTGTTTAAGCCACCCAGTAGGGGTGTCTGGGTGGCTCAGTTGGTTAGGCGTCTGCCTTCGGCTCAGGTCATGATCCCAGGGTCCTGGGATCAAGCCCCGCATCAGGCTCCCTGCTCTGCGGGGAGCCTGCTTCTCCCTCTCCCTCTGCTGCTCCCCCTGGTCGTGCTCTCTCTCTCTCTGTCAAAAAAAGAAAAAGCCATCCAATATATGACATTTTGTTATAGCAGCCCTAACGGATTAACACATCCTGTCCACTCCCACAGACTTGCAGTGGTTAAGAGCCTGGGTCTGGAGTCAGGGTGCTGGGTCTGGAGTTGGGGTGCTGGGACTTGAATCCAAGCTCTGCCTCCTAGCAGCTGTATGACCTTAAGCAAATAACTTCAGCACTCTTTTTTTTTTTTAAGATTTTATTTTTAAGTAATCTCTACACCCAACATAGGGCTCGAACCCACAACACCGAGACCAAGAGTCGCATGCTCCACCGATCCAGCCAGCCAGGCTCCCCGAACTTCACCATGCTTGCCTTCAGTTTCCTCATGTGTGAAGTGGGCAGAATAACAGCACAGCTCTCAAGGGGTTGAGATGTTTAAATTCATGAGTTCCCATGTCCAGTGCCTGGAACTTAGTAAGAGCTCCATCAATATTAGCGACTCGTTCCACGGTTAGTTCTACCCAGTGAACCCCTCTCCAGCTCAGATCCTCTCTCCCTACCACTTCACAGTTTCCCTCCTCAGGGACCTTCAGCTGGCTCTCTGTTCCGGCTCACACCTCCTGCCCAGTAGCACCTATTGAGCACCAGCTGGGTGCTCTGCCTCAGGGGAGGGGGCCCATTAATGTGTCATGCCCCCTCCCGCCCCCGGTGGACAGGCTTACCCCGTGTCCTCGCCTGTCCTGGCGTGTGGGAGGAGTTGCGCTCAGGTCTCACCATTGAGTAACAGAGTTTGGAGCCACCCAGCTGTGTCATTCCCCCCAAGGACCTTGCTGGAGACAGAAAAACACCTCGTTGTGTCAATGTTTGAAGTATTTCAGAAATTGTCCCTGAGATGGCCCTGCAGTGCAGATCACCATCTGTGGGTTAGGCATTTATTAATGTGTGACTTGGGGAGATGGCAGAGTGCAGCACTGGCCAGGGGTGCAGACGACCCAGAGCGCCGGCTCTGGCCTTTCCAGTGACTTGCTGTGTGAACCCAAACTGGACGTGTTACCTCCCTGTGCCTGTCTCTGGTTCCTTTCTGGGCCCTGAGGGGGCAGAAATGGATTCTGGTAAGACTGGCGGGGAAGAGACTGCCAGGCAGGGCTTTTGTCCTCTGGGTGCTCCTAGGCCCGGGCCCCTCCCAGTTATCCTCAGTTGGACTTCGGCATCTCCATTTCTGACCAACTGCCAGCCTCAGGGCACCAGGGTGTGGGTCTCCTTGGCTGTGTCACCCTTTGTCAGGCAAGCACCCCATGTGTTATATGCTGTGGTAACACACAGGACGATACATAGTTCATCCTTTCAACAAACCATGATTCAGGTGTTACTATTATTCCCATTTCACAGATGAGAAAACTGAGGCACACAGAAGTTTACTGACTTCTGGTCAGTGGGTGGCAGAGCTGGGATTTAAGCCCATGCACAATGGCTCCAGAGCCTGAGCTTGATGAGCACCTACCATGGCCCAGGGCCTGTGCAAACATTGCTGGTTTAATCATCACAATAACCCTGAAAGGTAAGTGCTCCTTACCCCATTTTGTAGCTAAAAACTGAGGCTTAGAAAGGTGATGTGAACTGACCAAGAGGACACAGCTTGTAAGTGGCAGAGCTGAGATTCAGACCCAGGTACATAGGATTGCAAAGCCCAGGTCTGCCCGTGACTCCACATGGCCCTATCCAGCACCCTGGCTCTCTGCATGACCTGCCTCCAGCCGGCCAGCAGCTGTCCAGCATGCCAAGTGGCCCACAACCAATTAAACTGCCCCCCACAGCTGTGGGTTTCATATGGGGGAATTGCACCAGATACTAAAGGGGCCATGCCTGGGTTCAGACTGCCCCAGTCCAGCCTCCTGAGTATATAAGGCAGAGGCCTGGCTCAGAGCCCAGTCTGTGACCAAAGGCCCCTGCCGGGAACAGTGTGACCATAATGGAACAGACCTAGCAAGGACCACTAGGGTGCTCAGGCCCTGGGAATTAGGATGGTCCCTGACTGCATCTCCCCTCTCCAGACACAGACACACTTCGACAGCTATAGACATCCTGACAGACGTCCACACATACACAGGACTCTCCTGGATGCCCCTTTACCCACCCCAACTCCAACTCCAGACACACCTGCCAGTCCCTGAGGGGGGCCCTGGGGGCCAAGGACCAAGGCCCCCAGAACAAGTCCCAGTTCCATGAGGGCTTGATCATGCACACAGCTTCACGAGACACACACCTAGGGGCGCCACAGTTACACCCCACAGAGTCACACTGTCACTGCCACTCCCTGAATACACACAGTCCCCGCTCCTCGAGGCCCACAGGCTCCCTCTCCCCCACCTCCACTCCCCCCCAACCTTTCCCCCTCTCTACCCTCCTCCCCCCACCCCGCTCCCTCCCCGCCCCCGCCCGCCCAGCTCCGGCCCCGCCCGCTCAGCTCCGGCCCCGCCCCTTCCGAGGCCCCGCCCCGCCTCCCGTCGCGTCCCGCTTCCGTCTGGAGGTCCGGGTCAGTGTTCCGCAGCTGAAGGTGGATGAGGCCAGTGAGACTCATGAAGGTGTTCGTCACCCGCAGGATCCCCCCCGAGGGCTGGGCCGCGCTCGCCCGGGCCGCAGAGTAAGGGCGCCGCGCCCCCGCCGCACGCCGAGTCCCCGGGCCGGGGCTGGGGCTGGGGGTGGTGTCGGGGAAGGGGCTGCGGAGCCCGGGCCCTCCCCTGGATCTCCGACACCCCGCACACTGGGTGACTCAGCGTCTCCAGGCGGGCCGGGGCGGGCTGGGGGCGGCCTCCTGAACCCCACTTATTTTTGGTGGGGAGGGCCCAGAGGGAGCCGGGATCCTGCGCTTGCGTCTTGGCCGGCCTTGCCAACCTGTGCCCGGCCTGGACGGTCATGGAGTTTTGGGAGGCTTAAAAAAAGTTCTCTGCGGCCTAGCCTTGTCCAAGCCTGTTGCAGTGACGCCGGGACCCGCAGCTCCCCTGGCACGTGCAATGCGGGTGAAGGGAAAGGCCTGGGGAGACGGGACGCCGCCGGTGACGCAAGATCCAGGCTGTTAATCCTTTACCCTTGAGGTCACTTTTGGCAGGGTCAGGGACCTTCGCAGTCACTGGCCTGGTCCCTTTGGATAGTTGGCAGGGGCCTCTCATGACAATTAACATGCCAGTTTTCCAGGTTCTTTGTAGACATAAATGCTTAATCCTTTCAACACTCTGAAGTTGGTATTATAATTCCCATTTTACAGATGAGCAAACTGGGAGAGGTTAAGTGCCTTGCCCAAAGTCACAGCTGCAGTGTGGCAGAGCTGGGATTTGACCTCAGCCTGTCTGACTGCAGCGGGAACACTGTGTTACCCAGGTCTGTGCAGCCAGTGTCTGGCAGGGAGAAGGTGGAACCCAGGCTCAGAAACCAGGGCCATGCACAAATGAGATTTGTTTGTTTTGTTCAGTGCAACAAAACCTTTGTCAAGGACCTGCCAGGTTGCAAGCACTGGGGGCGGCGGGGGAGGGGGGGAGCAGTCGTGGCCGGGGCTCGAGCAGCTCTAGCTCTGAGTGCCATGCCCGTGGAAAGGAGGGTGCAGGGTGGCCTGTGCCAGGCCCTTGGTCAGCCAGGTGCTGCAGCAGGGTGTTCTGGGAGGTGCCGGCCGCCGCCCTGTGTCTTGCTATATGTGATGGGGGCACTGAATTAAATGGCAAGGACTGGGAGGCTGGGCAGCACCCCGGGAACGCCTCCACTGCTCCCGAGCTGTGGTGGAAGTGTGCCCTCAGACTCCTCCACGGTGCATTGCTTTGATCTTATCCTTCCCGGCAGAGTGCAAGTAGGAGACTTTCCCGTGGCATGGACTCCCAGGACAGGACAGTCAAGCCTCAACTGGTGCAGGGACTGCCCACCTCAAGCCACCGCCCCCCACTGGCCATGAGGCCTCCTGTGAGGGTGATAAAGTTCTTCCTTGCTTTGAGCTGAGAGCTGTCCCCATGACTTTCTCCTTTTAGACTAGGCTCTTGTCAGGCCTTGGTGACCTCCACTCTGTGCCAGCCCTTTACCCTCAGCCACCCTCTTGGGACAGTTCTGAGGCCGCCCGAGCCTGACCCTGACTCCTCAGCCAGCCCCAGGCAGCCTGAGGCTGAAGCAAGCAGAAGGCAGTGTTTCTCACTTAGGGAGGTGCAGTCCCAGGGGGCCTTCGGGAGCCTGGGGGCATCTGTGGCTCCGCTGCTTCTGAGTGGTCTTTCTTTGGTCTTTAGCTGTGAGGTGGAGCACTGGGACTCAGATGAGCCAATCCCTGCCAAGGAGCTGGAGCGAGGTGTGGCGGGGGCCCACGGCCTACTTTGCCTCCTCTCTGACCGAGTGGACAAGAGGCTCCTGGATGCTGCAGGTGTGTGCGCTGGGCAGGGCTGGGGAGGATTCCAAGGGTGTCTTGGCCCCGTAGGGCACATCAGTCTGCTGTGGCTGGCTCCCCCGACGGGCCCGCAGTGACCTCTCTGAGTTCTGTCACGGGCATTGCTCCTCTCCTGGCTGCGAATCCCTGCAGGGAGCCAGCAGGGCAAAGGGTGGTGTGGAGGGAGCACCCGAGTCCCTGGGCCCTTATCCAGCCCTGCCACAGCCTTGCCTTATGACCTCGAGAAAGGCCCTGTCCCTCCTGGGCTCATTTGTCTCCTGCAGGAGGGCCCGTCTCAGTGCCAAGCAGCAGGAGGCACCCGGGGTGTGTTAGCGCCAGCCACGGGGCCCAGCCCTGGGCCAGGGTAAATGTCACCGTAGAAAGTCGTTTTGAGGAAAGATTCAGACTTAGAGGCTACCGGATGGGAGAACCCTCATGAGTCAGTGCTGAGCCAATCCCTGCCCCAGCCTTGGCCCTGAAGCTTTCTGGTGCCCTGCCCCGTAGAGAGGGTGTGAGGGGGTCGCACCCTGGCCGCTTCTCAGTGGACACCCCAGTGTGTCCACAGCAGGGCCCCAGGTGCGGTCAAAGGAGACTGGAGGCTTTGTTGAGGGAACATTCCTGTGGGTAGGAGTGGAGGCCTTGGTGTCAGAGGCCCCAGGGCGAAGCCCAGCTCTGCCACTCGGCAGCTTGTGACTGGGGCCGGCCACTCCACCTCCCTGAGCCATAGCGTCTGCACATGGAGGAGTCAAGTCGGATGGTCGAGTCTGTCAGGTAGGGTTGTTCAGGATTCTAGCGAGGAACAGAGATGTCGGCCTTTCTCTTACTCTCAGAAAATAATAACAAGCAGCTGGCCCCATGGTATCCCCAGTGGTGTGGGTTGGAACCCCACAAGGAAAGATACAAACAGTGCTTTTTCTGCACAACAGGAGCCAATCTCAAAGTCATCAGCACCATGTCTGTGGGCGTTGACCACTTGGCTTTGGAGGAAATCAAGAAGCGGTAAAAGCAGCTTGCGCTCTGGAAGGGGCTTGGGGTGAGGGCTGGCTCCCAGAGCGGGAGAGGGAGCTGGGTCTCTATTTGCTCATAGCCCCCTCCGCCCTTCAGTGAGACTGGGAGGGGGCTGAGCGTGCAGTCCGTCCGCGTGAGCACAGGGCAGGTACGACAGGCCCCGAACCGTCAGGAGCTGTGGGTAACTGCATCTGCCAGGTGGCACCCTTTCCTGTTCAGCCTGGTTGTTGACCCTCACCACAACCCCTTGAAGTAGGAAAGGCTACTAGTAGTATTACTTCCCTCATTAGATTTTGGAGATTCAGAAAGGTCGAGTAGTTATTTGCCCCAGACTTGGGGCCGTGACCTTTCATCTTCGCGTCCTTCGCCACGCGGGAGAGAAGCGAACCAGGAAGAAGGCTGACCGTCCCTGAGTTGCTCCTTTACCACTCGGAGCTTCCCGGTGGGCAGTGCAAAGAGGGAGCAGAGCAGCAGCTTGGAGATGTCCCAGAGCTAGAAATTGGTGAAGGTGCCTGAGGCCTGGGTGACCACCAGATCTTGGCTTCGTAGCGGCATCCGTGTGGGCTACACCCCAGATGTCCTGACAGACGCCACGGCAGAACTCGCCATGTCCCTGCTGCTCACCACCTGTCGCCGCTTGCCAGAAGCCATCGAGGAGGTGAAGAAGTGAGTGAACCCCTGACAGGAAAGTTGGCTGTGCTCGGCAGCTGGTTCCTGAGCCCCCAGTGTCCCCCTGGCCCGGATGTGATCCCTGTCCCCGGGGGTGCCTCATCTAGTGAGCAGGGACAGACTCAGCCAGACTACTGAGGGACAGGGCAGAGCTGAAGAGAAATGTGGGGGAATCGTGGCTTTGAGGGGAAATTGTGAGAGAGGAGGATAGGGAGGGACAGATCAGCCCTGCCTGGTTGGTGAGGGAGTAGGGGCAGGAGTATGGATCAGAGGCTTCCCACGAGAAGTAGCAGGTGGGCATCCTCTTGAGCACGTTGAGGAGATAGGTCCTCCGTCCTTGCTCGTGATGCAGAAATCCCAGAAGCTCGGAAAACTGAAGGTGGTTTCATAAATCTTTTGGTGGCAAAACCTGACTGGAAATGACAGGAGGCTATTTATGATCTTTATTTTTCCCACTCTGTGTGAATATTCATGTTTTGCTGCAGATAACTGGTGTGTTTGACAAGAGGTACCTCCCTAGACACTGCTGAGGGTGTTGTCATATAGACTAGAGAATATGCACCAGACGACCTTTCTAAAATCGGAAAATTGAAAACCCTGGCCCGAGGGTTTCAGATCAGGGCTTTGGGTCTGTGTGTTATAGAGGGTTCGGGAAGGCACTGCGGCTGTAGGGAGGCCGGCAGATGGGCCTGTGCAGGCCCTCGGGGTTTGTGGACCAGGAGCTGGGGCCCCGGGGTGGGCCTGGGGCCGAGGCAGACACCGAGGGCAGCACTGGGCTGAGGAGACACAGTGCCGCACGTCCCGCTCACCCTCCTGCCCGGGGAGTCGGCACCCTTCTCGGAGGTGGCTCAAGGCAGCCTCCGTCCCCCTGTCCACCCAGGGCAATGGCTGGGCCTATGGCTTTACTTTGTGCTGCTTCCCTGGGGCACTGGGAATACTGGTTTTGGAATCCCAAATCCCGAGTTTGCAACCTGCTGCTCCCACCTCTGCCCTGGCTGGATGTGGCCTCAGGCAGGGCACCCTTTCTGGTCTCAGTTTCCCCATCTGCAAAATGGGATGAGAACTTCTAAGGCCCCTCCCAGCCCTCGGAGTCTGTCGTCCAGTGGCTTTAAAGGAAGAGTCATTGTAGCTGCTCATCCACAGCGCTCAGTGGCTATGGTGTAACTCATGCTACGGACTGTCCTGTGAGCTGGAGAGGAGGATCTTCTACCCCTTAGACCACAGCCCCTGTCTGGGGGTCCTGGGTCTGTTCGTTCACAGAGAGCCCTCACCTTTGCCCGAGGCCGGGGCTCTTACCCACCCCTCCCCTCCCCACAGCGGTGGCTGGACCTCATGGAAACCCCTGTGGATGTGTGGCTATGGACTCACACGGAGCACCGTGGGCATCATCGGGCTGGGGCGCATAGGTGAGGCCCCCACCTTCCCTCTGGCCCGCCCCAGCAACCTTGGCTTCGTCTGAGTCTCTGGTACCCGGTGTCTGGGTGTTGGCCATCCTTTGGAAAGAGTGGCCACCACTGGCCAAGTTCCCAGTGCACTTTGCATGCAGTAGCTGTCCAGACCCAGCTTCATAAAACACAGGCAGAAACAAAAAATAAAAGAAATGAAAATAGGAGTTCCTTAAGAACTTGCTAGGTGACAGAAGCAAGTTGAAAAGTCGGGATTCTTTATGGTTACAGCTCCATACAGAACGGATGAAAGCGGCGATGGCTGGGTTGGGGCCTTGAGGAGGGGCTTCCTGTGGGACAGCCCGTGCTCCCCCAGGCCTGCCGAAATGTAAAGCTTTAACTCAGGAACCAGCGGGTCCAGGGAGCAGAGCTTACCTGTGATTCTGCCGACGGGGCAGAGCTAGTTTTCTCCCAGGGGCCCCGGCTTGGAGAAGTCTGGCCTAAAGGCTTGAGCTCAGCCGGGCAGCCGTCCGTGGCTCTCTGGCATCAGCCTGGTCCAGAGGGGAGGATGAGGCGGGGGAGTATGGACAGTCTGGCCGGCCAGCAGGGCTTCACACCGGAGAGTTGCTTGGAGGAACCCGCCAGCTTTGGGGCACATTCCAATTCTGGAAATCCAGCAACCCAAGTCTGTCTCCTGAGCAGCACGTGTGAATGTCTTGAAAGATTTGGGGCGAGTTGGCAGTTTGGCCAGGCCACCGAAAAGTCCTAAGAGGTCTTGGGCTGCGTCAATAAAAGCAGAGGGTCCAGAAGGAGGGAGGGGACTGCTTGGTCAGACCGCTTCTGGGATGCCAGACCCAGTTCTCAGGGATGGTTAGCAAACGGCCCTCAAGGTGCCCAGGACGTGTGAGGACAGCAGAAGCCAGTCACCACTGCCGAGGAGTGGTGGTGCTGCCTCTGGGTCCCTGAAGGGCTGTCATATGGTCCCCTAAGGGTGGTATGGGCCTGTGGGGGGCTGGTTCTACTGGGGCAGGACCAGTTACAGTCAGAAGTATGCTTCCCAACCCCCGCCCCCCCAGGGGCTCCCTGTCCCTGGAGCTGCTGGGTGCTGCTCCTGCCCTCTGAGGGGCTGGAGACGAGCCAGGCCTCTCTTTGCCTCCAGGCCAGGCCATTGCTCAGCGTCTGAAGCCATTCGGTGTCCAGAGATTTCTGTACACGGGGCGCCAGCCCAAGCCTCAGGAAGCTGCAGAATTCCAGGCAGAGTTTGGTAAGTAAAACCTTGATTTCCGCAGGAGCCCCCTCTGTGCCTGGTTAGAGGCGCCTCCATATTTCTGTAGTGGCAGCATTTCAGGCAGGTGCGCCTGGGGCCTGTGGCGTCCCTCAGGTCCTGGCTAGCCCACCTGCCCCTGGAGGCAGGGGCCCAGTCGGAGAGCACAGGGACGTACCCAGGCCACACGGTGAGTTCTCTTCATGCCTCAGAGCTCTCCAGGCTTCCTGTCTCTCAGAGTTCCTTGTCACCGCCCTCTGTGCCTGGGCAGAGCAGCAGGGATGGTGACAGATGTAAGGAATTGCTGGGAACTTGGACACCCGGTTTCCCTAATAAACTGGTGAGCACTGTCCCCCAGCCTTGTGTCCAGTGGATCCAGCCCCCTGGAGGGTGCACAGTGTCGTGAGCACAGGACACCTAGATCTTAGCCATTCCTCACCCCTTTGGCACATTGGACCCTGAAGGTGGTGACCTTGAACCAAGCTCCTGCCCCTCTCTGGCCTTAGTTTCCCCATCTGTGAGACCAGGGGGCTGGATAAACGATGTAGTACACCAGGACCCCACCAGTAGCTGTCAGTTATCAGAGGTGTTTGGCTGGACACGAGGCCTTCAGGAAGCATCTTGGGAGTTTCCAGTTTGGCAGGAGGAGGCAAGGCTTTGGTCTCCCATCCTTTTGCTGTCTCCAGCCTGGGACTCAGCATCTCATGGAACCCTGCCCTCCCCCAGTGTCCACCCCCAAGCTGGCTGCTGAGTCTGATTTCATCATCGTGGCCTGCTCCTTAACCCCTGCAACCAAGGGGCTCTGCAACAAGGACTTCTTCCAGCAGATGAAAAACACGGCTGTGTTTGTCAACATCAGCAGGTACGCTGGGGCCGCCCAAGCTCCCTGGGGCACCGAGAATGTCTAGAGAGGGGCTGTCCCTGCTGCCGGGATCCCCATGGCTTGTCCCTGAGACCTTGGGCAGAGCCTACTGCTCCCTAAACCAACCACCAGCCAGCCCCAGCTCCGAAGTACAGTAAAGGCTACAAGAGAGTGCCCCAGGCTGGGAGGAGGAGCCCTCAGAGCAGGCCTGGCCTGTCTGATTCCCAGCAGTTCCCTGAGCCATGCTCAGGGCTGGGCACGGGGCAGAGTTGGCTTGGGGAGTGGAGGCGTGATAGCAGCGTGACCAGGTAACCTTGGGCAGCCCATGTTCTTCTCTGCTGCAAAGAGTTGGGTGTAACGATCTTAACAGCCCTTCAGAGGCTGACCTCCCGTAACACTGAGCCTGGGTCTATCTGTCTGAGTTAGTGACAGCTTGAACCGTGGTGCTTCTGGAAAGATAGGCCCCAACCCAACTTATCTCGGTTTATCACAGTGTCCCCAGGGTGCCTTCAGGCCACTGGGCATATTATGGGGGCAGACCTTCCCTCTCTGCCACTCCAATCCCTGCCTGGATGGTGCCCTTTGAACCTGCTTAAACCAGTTTGGAGGCAAGTAAAGGCAAAGGAAGGGATTCCATGGGGTCCGCCTCAGGTCTCTCCACTCCAGAGGCCCCCGTCATTATTAATGTTTAGCCGCAAAGGAGGTGCCCTGGAGGGGAAGTGGATCGGGCGGGAGCGCAGGGCTGGCGCTGACGGCCGACGGTGGCTCAGCCTCGGCGTACGGAGCCCCCTCACGGACCCAGGACTGGGCCGGGTACTGCGCATTGTTGCCTGCCGCAACGAGTATTACTTCGGGTGCAGGATGAAGTCTCGAGCCAGTCCTTTCTTTCCTTCAGTGGCTCAGTCACAGGAGGGAGGGCTGCTCACTCGGGTGGATGTGGTTAGGTGTATCCTTGTGTTGGGCCCGCGCCCCACAGCATGATGCCGTGGTTCTCAGCATGTTCTCGGGCAGACACACCTGGATGGAGCCCCACACAGATGCGGATCGTGGGTCAGTAAGCACGCCTGGGAGTGGGGTGTATTCTCCCCGTCTTACGGAGGAAGGTGACACACCTGCCCAAGGTCACACAGCTACGGAGTGGTGGGGCTGGGGTTCCCAGTGTTACTGCACAGACTTACTGTAAAGAAGTAGCTTATCAGCCTTACTGCTTTCAAAGTCAGTGCCGAGTGTGCCTGGTCCGCGGGGAAATCCATTCCGTGGGAGGAGGCCTGGGTGGAGGGAGCGTGGGGGCATCCACGGCATCACTGTCCTTCCCAGGGGAGACGTGGTGAACCAGGACGACCTGTACCAGGCCTTGACTAGCGGGCAGATTGCAGCTGCTGGACTGGATGTGACGACCCCGGAACCGCTGCCTACAGACCACCCTCTCCTGACCCTGAAGAACTGTGGTGAGAACTGACTTTCCGATGCAGAGTCACCTGGGCCCGCGGGAGTTAGAGGTGGTCTGGAGGTGCTGGGTGCAGAGCTACCCTGAGCAGTGCCGAGCACAGGGGGGCACACCTGGGACGTGCTTGTTGAGGCTGTTGGTGACGTCCTGAGCACCGATGCTGCGGGGCCGAGGGCTGCACTTGGAGAAGCGCTGCCTCGGGTGGTTGCTTCTTAGCCTCCCCAGTTACTTTGTGCCTGGTTAACAGCTCTTTATATGAAGTTCTGTCTGTCCAGGTAGCTGGTGTGCTTTCTGTCTCCAGGCTCTTACATAACTGCAGGGGCTGAGCCAGTCCCTGTCCTTTATGTACATTCTGGGATGGAACCCCACAGGGAAGGCCCCCATTATTGTAGCCCTTGGAAACTCCACTGTGCCCACCGTCCGCACCAGGCTGAAAGGAGGAGCGTTGGCTGTCCCGTCTGGGCTGTTGCCCACAGCTGGGAGAACGGTCCCATCCCCGCAGGCCTGGCAGTGCAGCTCAGTGCCCTGGATGCTGCTTTCGAAAGCCCTTCTTTGGGGACAAGTGACCTTACTTGCTCTGCAGTGTGGCCAGAGGGAGCTGGTCTGTCCGCCCTTTCATCTTGTAGTTATTTGTGTAGATCAGACGCCCTGTGGCACCACTTTCAGGGGCATGGGTGTGGTGTGGACGATCAGTGCTGCAACTTCTAAGCTGAACTGGCACCTGGTTTCACCGTCTGATATCTGAAGGGCTGTGTCTAGATAGGCTCAAAGACCCCTTCTGGGCTCGACATCCTTGTATTTAGGATCCGAATCTCTTGCCACCCTTGCATCTGGGTTCCAGCAGCCCTGAGTCCCTGTACCGTTCCCCTAACCCTCAGCCCCACAGGAGTGGAGCACGTAAGGACAGTAGGCAAATCAAAGACAAATGACAGGAAGGCGAATCAAAGAATACTAAGGCAGGTTCTCTTTATTCTTCTCCCTGCAGCCCCTAGTCAGGAAAACAGGGCCCACTTTAAGGCTCTTGAAACACCCTTACCTCCCTCTCCTCCCCTTTCCAGTGATCCTGCCCCACATTGGCAGCGCCACGTACGGAACCCGAAACACCATGTCCTTGTTGGCAGCTAACAACCTGCTGGCTGGCCTGCGAGGGGAGCCGATGCCCAGTGAACTCCAGCTGTAGCCAGACAGGAGGCGCTGAGGGCCAGGAGGCCCACTGTGCCCCTGGGGTCTGTCAGTGAGCACAGGCTGGACTTGGACCCACAGGACGGGAGCCAAGGAAAAAAGTCTCATCTGTTCTGATCCTGCAGAAGGAAGACTGGTGCTGATACACGCTTGCCGCTTTTGTGGTTGGAAACTCTGAGCCAAAAGTATGTGATCTTATTAAATAATTCTCTGAGAGACTGTGTGGGCCTGTAACTGGGAGAAGCTAACAAGGGCATCTGCTTACCTTTCTAAAATCAGGGCATCTGGTGCCCTGTGGGTTCTGCTCTCCCCCAGCCCTCCCCCGGCCCCCCCAGCACGTGAACTTTTAGAACCCGTCCAAACCACCTTACCGCTCATCTCAACTCCTTCACTTGTCCCTCACCGGGGATGGGACGACCATGGCACTTAAATCTGCTACCTAGACCATCTAATTAAATATACACGGCAAAGAGAACCAGGTAAGGTCACAGTACTCTTATTGTTTTGGTCAAGAATAACTGGAGGTAGGTGAGTTTCTTAATTTTTATTTTAAAATCCATTTCAGCACCCTCACACTTTGCTCCTTTGTCCCCTCCTCCGCCACCCCCGCCCCCCAGGTGGATGCCCTTGCTCTGATCACCACCTCGCTTACTCCTCCCGAGGCCAGGCCTCCTGCATTGCCAAAGCCCCGCTCCTGCCGAGGGAATCCGGTTCCGGCTCTTCCCCACAGCCAAGCCCAGCCGGCAGATGGAGCTTTCACCCCGGCAGGCAGGTAAGGGAGCAGCAGAAAGCGCAGGCTGAAGCGGGCTGTCAGGAGGACTGGGTGTGCTGAGAACAGAACCTCACACACATCTTTGCCTCAAAGACAGAGTGCAGGGAGAGTGGAGGGGCTGAATTGAGGGCAATGACCATAACTGTGATTGACAGCATTAAGAGTATTTTGGAGGAGATTTGGGTTTTTTAAAAAAGTACCGGTCAAAGCAGGGTTAGGAGAGAAAGCCATACTACTTCCCTTTTTTCTTTCAACCTTAATAACCTAAGCGAAGAAAAAAGAACGCATACTTAGTTAGAGGCATGAATGTGACAAATTTTTTATTTCAAAATCTCAAATTTTGACCAGCATAGCACCACTGACGTAGGTGCCCTGATAGAACTTTATGATTTGATCACCAGAAATGATTATGCCAGGCTATAATTAAGGCTAACCAATCAAAATTCAGGTACCCAAAACCAGTTCTAATTCAGGTAGAAGCTACGGATCACAGGAACCCTGAGACTAGTTTTGCAGGGAACCTCTGAATTATTTTTAAGTTCTATAGCATGTATGAGGACACTGGCCCCAAAGCTTGCTTCTCACATGTAGAAACCGACTAAGAGGTAGATGAGAGATTCCAGATTCCATCTAGCCGTGGAGAGGCAAGGCTCCGGGCGCTCTATCAGAGACAGGCCCTAAAGCAAAGTCCACTTAAGGCTGAGCTGAGGTGAGGCGCAGCCTCCCGGCCCCTCCCCCTCAAGATGGAAGGGAAGAGGGCTACCCCCGCTCTTCCCCTTGCTGCTGGCTCCTCTCCCCGGGCCCAGGCAGGCCCTCTCTTGTGCTCCGCCTTGACCCACCTGCCTCCCAAGGTTAATCTCCCCACAAGACACTGGTCCCCACATCAAGCAGAGGGGTAGACGAAGAGCCCCCTCACATCCAGTCAGAACACGACTCCAGCAACAGCCGCATGCACGACTGCATTTCACACGTGATCCCATATCCTCCAACGGTCTCTTTCCCACGTGTGCTGGAAAGGAGAGGAATCACAGAAGTTTCCTTTTTGGCTTTCCTCCCTGGGAATCAGTTCATAGGAGATGCTAAGCCTGACTATGAACAATGTGAGTTTATCCACAGACAGATGTGTAACTGCACACACTAGAGTAAGGGGAGAAAACACATGCTGATTGTTTTAGGCTACACGTACTTAGCTTTCTAAACAGTTCTAAATAAGAACCGAAGGACTTCTTTCGATTTACGCACAATGGTTTGGTGTCTCTGAAAGAGCTGTATAAAAAATGAACTCATGTTCATGCATGAATTAAACTGACTTCATGAGCTCTCCAAAGACCTGTCGCCCTGGATGCACACGAGCCCGGGCTCGGCCTTGTACAGGTGCCGACAGCCCTGACGGCGCAGGTGGGGCTGGCGAAGCGAGGCAGGGGGGCCCACGGAGGCCCCGGGCAGTGGCCCAACTGTGTCCTCCAGCAGTCTCCGGTGCTACTCGGTGACTTCTGTGCTCCGGGCTGCCCAACTCTCTTACAAAGTCTGGAAAATATTTACCTGGGAACACCGCTACTATGTTTGGATTTTAAACAATTTGAGACATTCAGTCTTGGGTTGGGGCAACAACGCTAAAAGCTCAGGGTCTAGACTTTAAAACTATAGTATATAAAAGTGATCAACCCACGGTGGAGACGGGTTAGCATCATTTTTGGTGAGTCCGCAACAAAACAGTAATGCAGGCCTGGACAAGATGCCACGCGGGAAGATGCCACGTGGGGCAGGAGAGTGCGCAGAAGCAAAGCAGAGAGCGGGCCTGTCACTGGTGAGATGTGTCAGGCTGGACGGGCCCCCAAAGCCTGGATGGAGCAAAGGGTGAATGCACCATGAAAGATCCCACAAAACAGGACTCCACATCATTTAACAAAGACAAACACTAGCTCTTTTCTGACTTCCAAACATGGAACTGTAACATATGTAATACAGGTTGGGTAAAATACTGCTAAAACAGCACGTACAGAAACAACACCTTACTTGCCACTCCCTACGGTACATACTCCATTTACAACTGTGTTTTTAAAACCAGGAAAAATTGTTAAAACATCTATCCAGCAGTGATGTTTTCAAAAGTATGTACACCTAACAGTCCGGAGAATGCTCGCTCTGGACCCAGTGTCAGCACCATCAAAGTGCAGTGTCTGTGACTGCAGTTGAGACAAAAATTAAAAATACAGTACTTGCTGAGGCCTCGGACTAGCTCCTGATACACTTTAAAGCATTTGTGGCGGACAGGCATGTCCCCAAGGGCCTTCCTTTCAGACAGGCACAAGATCGCCACCGGCTACACGTAAGTACGGTGTGCAGCGCTGTACGGGTATATAATACTCCCTTCGGAGGATATAGGAAATTTACTTAAATGCTTCACAGAGTTTTACAAAAATTGCTAAAAAAAATTTTTTTGCACTTCGATTTTTAATTTTTAAATGTGCCACTTTTAACGCCATCAATTACAAACTACTTTCTGACCGCATTACTCAACCCTAAGGAAGAACTCGGTTTCAGGGATCGCGTCCCTCTCCGGAAGTGTGCATCTCACCGAGAGATGCGGCCGCAGCCCAAGGGCCCCGCGCATGTACTCTCCAGCTGCTAGTCACCGGCACTTGCCCCAGCCATCGGGGGCCCGAGGCCTCCAGCCCACTGGCCTCTACCACCAACCACAAGAGCCGTCCGCTTCGGTGCGACGACTGGCGCCGGCCTGCTGCCGAGCCGCCGGGCTAGAGCAGAGTGCTGGGGAGACTGCTGCCCTGCCAGCGCAGGCACGTGGTCTTTGAATGTTTATACAGGTGGCTGGACTGACTGAACCTCTTGCCGCACTTGAGGCAGGCGTAGGGTTTTTCACCTGTGTGAACTCGGATGTGCTTCTTGCAATCTGTCAAGGTCAGAAAAGTCTTGCAGCAGATTTTGCAGGCATACTTGCGAGCCCCCTCTACAACCAAGACGTTGTGCTCTGATAAGGCCTTCTTGCACTTGGACAGGACATCAGCAGATGCCCTGGTCAACTGCGGAGGGCCGGGCTGCGAAGGATGGCCGTTTTCAAATGAGGACGTGGCCGCATTCATCATTAGCTGGGAACTGGCAGAGTTTTCTGGGATCTGTGAGCTCCTGACAGAAGTTACAACTGGCATTTTGGGAGCTATGCGTCGGTAGTATGGAAAGTTACTGGCTCCTCCTCTCGGGGAACCCATCATGACCCTGGAGAAGGAGGAGTGGAGGCCCAAACCAGACCTGGAAAAGTCCATCCCAAACTGTTCTCCTCCTTGGTAGCCTGAGGTCTGCACGCATGGCAGGCCCATCACCTCTTGCATAGGCCTGACGAAATGGGAGTCTGCAGGCTCACTGAACGGGTTCTCCACATGAGAGCCAGGGGCCGAGGAGGGCCCGCCCGCAGGCCCAGCCTCTGGACTCAACAAATAAGGGGCCTCCCCCTCCAGCCTACAGTCACTAGTAGTGTTTGGGATATTATCATCATTGTTCTGATTTGCACTAAAGTTACTCCCTCTGCCCTTGTTAAGAAAATTTGAAATGCTGAAAGTGGATTTATGTTCTAGGTTATTTGTGACTTCCAAAATATGGATGTCACCTACCCTGTCAGTGCTAGACTGGGGATCTGAAAAACTCCGATCACTGCTTTCAGGGCTGAGGTCTATCTTCTCGGCACTGACCACAACCCCTTCCACTTCCACGGATTCGCTGCCTTCTGCTTGGGAGGTCACATCGCTCACTTCATCCTGAGGCTCAGGAGAGCTCAGGGGCTCAGATTTAACCACCACTCTCATGTGTTCCTTCTCTCCAAGGCCAACCTCGGGATTTTCACACTGAAAACCACTTTTCTCGGCTGCAGCTTCCTGCTCAAAACTCGTCTCAACCTGAGTCGCGCGGGAGGCCATAGACAACTGGGCCATGCTGCCAGCAGTATTGTCGGACTGGCTGGGCACCTGGGCGTCTTCTTGAGCACCAAAAGACTGGTCGAACATGATGGCACTGTCTTCCTGGTTGTCAGCCATCCCGTCAGCCTTAGGGTTATCCACGATTTTCAGGGAATCAGGTGAGAAGAACTCCTCCCGAGAATGAACCCCTGACGGCCCGTTCTCCGGTGTAACATCAGCAATGGCAGACTCGTCCATGGTGGGCCGGAGGCGCTGTCTGGCCCGCTCCTCTGCAGACTGCTTGCGCTTATGAAGGCGTCTCATGGGGAAGGGTGTCCGCTGGTCCAGGTTACTGCGCATTGAGGAGCTCATGGGGGCTGGCTGCTCCTCGCCACTCTGGCTGGAATTGAGGGCTGAGCTCACGATGCTCAGCCCCAGCTGCTGCAGCATAAAGGAGCGCTGCATGCGGGCGCTCTGCTCCTGGACGCGCTCACTGGGGGGAGACATGGGCAGCGTCCTTGTCGTTAAGTAATGTTTACACGCCTTAACAACAGAGTTCAAATGCAGGTGAGAGGCTGCCAATAAGACATCCATAACATTGCTCTCCCCCAGCATGAGGGTGGAGGTGTACATCATGTCAATCAGTGCGGCAAAGGCCTCTGCTGTCACTACCTCGCTATCCAGCTGGATCATGTTCATGGTCTGATCTCCCTCTGCCACTGAGAACAGGGCTCGGAAATGCGTGCTGCATGCTGCCAGGACCGAGCGGTGGGCTTTAAAATGTCTGTTCCCCACGACAATGACACAATCACAGAGCTGCCCGTGAAGTCTCTGGTAGTTCAGCTGCTGGAAGATCTGTTCAAAGTGTCCAGGAAAATCCATGATCCTATAGAAAAAACAAAGAAAGAAAGTGTTAAGACTTAGAAAAGCTGGAGTCAAAATGAGAGCACAGAGGGTGCGATGAAAAGAGATGTGGACAGCCAAGCTTGGACCTTTTAAAGCTGTTGATATTTCTCATGATGGGCACACAGACTAAAAACCTGTCAAATAAGGAACAAATGCGAATTCGGCTAACAATTCTAGAAGCATGTACACATGTGGCATCAGCTACTGGCTCTTTATGGGCTTCCCTTCATAGGACCCACTTTTAACACTTAGGGACCCATGTTAGAAAAGACCAACGTGTAAGTGGTGGAACAGCTATCCCATAGAAGTGAAGTAGAATTCTGCATTCCCTAAGGACAGTGAATAAGCTCCATGAAATTCTAGTCTTTTAGCAACCTTAAGAGTGAGAGGGACAGATCAGTACAGAAAGTGGGTGGAGAGAATTCACAAACAGGAAATCAGAGTGCTATTAGAAAAGGAGAAAGACAGCCAGAGAGCCAGCGATACCACGTGATACACAAGGCAACAAAGTGAGCTGGTCAATATAAGTACAACCCACACCTCATTTACATCTCATGTTCTTTATAAAAACTAGTCACTCGAAATAAGGCAATGTTTAAAGCAGATTATATTTTCCAAGATGGCTGGCATCATTAAGATCGCCCATCCTGCATGCTTTCTTACAATGTGACACTGACTCCCCTCTCATCAAGGTGGAGTCCGTGTTCATTCCCCTTGAAGCCAGGCAAATCTATGACTATGGCAGAAATTACAGTTTTTCTTCCACTCCCACTGACTTGGGAGCTGGGTCATAAAAGGCAACCGAGCTTTTGCCTGCTCCTTCTGGCTTGCTCCTGGAACCCAGGCACCATGCCGTGAGGAGGGCTAGCTGAAGTCTAGCTGACAGTCAGCACTCTCCCAGGCATGAGTATGCCTTCAAGGTGACTTCAGCCGCAGTCATGGTCTGACTTCAACCCCATGAGAGACCCTGAGAGAATCATCTAGCTGAGCCCAGTCAACCCCTAGAACTATTAGAGGTAATAATAAAATGATTTTTGTTGTTTCAAGCCATTAAGTTTGCAAGTGACTTGTTACATAGCAACAAATAACTGGAACAACGTGAAACTTGTTAACATTTCCTCACAAATCAACATTCAAATATTATCTCCAAGGGACACTTTTTGGGG
This sequence comes from Halichoerus grypus, assembly GCF_964656455.1. Lineage (NCBI taxonomy): Eukaryota > Metazoa > Chordata > Mammalia > Carnivora > Phocidae > Halichoerus > Halichoerus grypus. Next base: position 60,389,368 of record NC_135725.1, read on the forward strand.
GGGGGGCCTGCCTACTAAGTCTTTGGGGGAAATCACTTTTCACCCATTCTTAGTGCTTGTGCTGCAGATCAGACTGCCCTAAACCTCTGAGTTCCAGGAGTGGACAAATAATCCAGGCAGATCTGGCCCCATGACTCCAGTGATTGTTTCAGACATGGGTATGTGACCCACGCCACGCCAGTTAGAGTCTGCCCTGGGATTCTCTTCACCCAGCTTGCAAGTTATAAGGTAGATTAAGTCTAGCACTGATGGTGGCCGTTTCTGCCTGTCTGAGAAGGAAGCCAACACAAAAGAAAGCAGTACCCGCCTCCCCCTACCTCCCCGCCAAAAATGTGCTGATGACAGCAAGACCCTGGGATCCAGTCATGACTACAGGTGGCATCACCCTAGGATTTCCTATTTCATGAGCCAATGAATTCTGCTTTTATCTTAAACTGGTTTATGTTGGATCTGTCACACAAACATAAGGTTTAAAACATAATTTCAGAAAAACCCAAATAACATGGCTATCCTAAAACCTTTGTGGATCTAGAAGGCGTATTTAAAAAAAATTCAGTTAGTTTAGGAGATATAAAATTTGTTACTCTCAGCTCTGATGGAAGAGAATCATGAATCAAGATCATGGTTATTCAAAACTACCAAGCAACTGTGGCAAACTTGGAGGTCCAATGTAAAAGCGATAAAAAGAGCTCATGCTGAAAAGGTAAGTGTTTTACCAAAAGCTGACGTCTAAAGCCTTCAAACCAAGGAAAAAAGCTTCAGGTCTCTTTAAAAGATTTCAAAATGTGACAATATGAATCTAAATAGTTGGAGGAGATACAGCAAGTAATCTACCATTTTGTAACTATCTGACTCATAGCAAGTGTATACTACAATATTTGTTATCTGCAGGAACAGATTTTTAGTAATTTCCAAACTAAATATAATTAAGAAAATACACTTATACCACTGCTCATTATATTAACATGAATAATCAAGAGCTGGCTGTTTTCTCAACAGATTTACTTTCCTAATAATGCTTTACTTAGACTAATAAAAAAGTTCATTTGTGTTCTAGGAGAACAAACCAATTAATAGCACATTTTAAACTATTTGACTTATATATTGACCTACCCACATGCTTTTCAATAACTGACTTCATAAGGAAAAGCACACCCATACTCAAATACCATCTAACGCCGTATCGAGTGATTTGCTGCCTGTGTGCCGGGCAGGACCTGCAAAGTTGCCACCTGCAGGAAGTGTCTTAACAGTCTAAGGAATTCTTAACATTCAGTATCCTTAATCTAGTTAAGACCCTAGCAGAAAAAATAACCAAACAGAACTTTTTCTCCATTTTTAGAGATGATACAGACAAAAATAAGTGTAAGCAAACAAAACTAGGCAAGGCTCCAGAGAAGCAGTGTAGGATTCTGACAGAGCTCCAAGTCATGGTGTCCTAGAATGTTCGCCCATTGTTCTGATTTGACTAAGTGGAAGTAGGGAACGGCTAGGACTAGGTGGGCACACAGGTGCCCAGCGTCAACCCCAGATCTCGATCCGTCAGTGTTTACTAATTTTATAATCTCTCTGTTTCTGCTCTGTCAGGGCTGGCTCAGAAACTGGACAGATCAGGTCTAGTAAAAAGGGACTCTATCAATGACTAAAAAGTGAGCATGACTGGGGAACTCAAGCTAGAGCCAGATCCCTTACCATCTCCCCCTACCCTCAACTCTCCCTGCTCTGCCACCTTGTTTTCCAGTTCAAAATTCCTACGGATTACCTGACCTAGAACTTCATGATTCCGTTTGAATAAGAAAAGGTATTAGTGCCTTACTTATATTCCTAGTGCAAACTCAAAATGCTGTTTCTACTAAAACAGTTTTTGAGGGCAGGGACTGCATTTTCTTTCTCCCTCCCTAAGTGCCTGATACACAGCTCAGTAAATTATTTGTTGAATGAGCACTGACTGTATACAGATGACCTACAACAGCATATTACCCAACAGTCATTTTCCTGAAAGTCCCAACTATCTCTAAAATCAGCCAAAACCCAGAAAGTCTCAGAATATCCAAAATAAAGATCAAAGCCTACATCTGAAAGATTTCCTCATAGGAAAGTCCCTCAAGCGCTCACATAATCTTTTGTTTTAAACAAACAAAATTCCAAGTTTTTCTAGTTTCCTAACTGACTGAAGATGAGCAACAGCAATTCTAGAATGGGGGCAAGAGGCGGCTGCATGTTGACAGCTGCAAAAATAAATAAATAAATAAATAAAGACAGCTGATCCACTAAGGGAGAAAAGAGGCCCAGCAACGTGGGAGCCATGTCCTAGAGAGCTATACAACCCAGAAGTTGCAACAGCCCATAAAGGCGCTTGTGTATTTGGTATACAGATTCATTCATCCAATGTTTGGAAGTGCTTGCTTCATTCAAGGTTAAGTGCTATGGAACAGAGATTGATGTGGCATAGTCCTAACTGTCACGGGTGCTTAGCGGAAACACGACATATACAAATTATGACCAAATGGAGAGCACTAAGTGCCACCCAAGAGATGAAGTGTGCTCAGGGGCTCAGATAAGGCAAACGTTATTTCCAGCTTCTTGGTGGCCCTGACGACAGAGCTGGGTACAAGTTTGCACTTGGATAAAATGAGACGTAAAATACATTCCACGCAGAGGTAAAAGTGGGGAGAGGTCTGAGGTGGGGGAGGCAGTGTATCTCTTCTGGCTGGAGAGCAGGTAAGGCTAGAAAGGCAGGTATTGGAGAGCAAATGCTCTTAACTGATAATGATCACCAGGCATCGTCAGAAAAGTTAACAAAGAGGCATATAATTTTCATCTAAAGACTATCATCACTTTTCACGTAACTTTTGTAAAAAAATATTTTAATTCCATTTTTTGTCAGAGAGAGAGAGCACAAGCAGGGGGAGCGGCAGGCAGAGGGAGAAGGAGGCTCCCCACGGAGCAAGGAGCCCGATGCGGGACTCGATCCCAGGACCGGGTCATGGTCCCGGGCCGAAGGCAGACCCTTAACCGACTGAGCCACCCAGGCGTCCCTAATTCCATTTTTTAAAGCTTGAGCGCAGTATCAGTCAGGGTTCTCGGTTGCAGCAACAGAAACTGTTTCTAGCTAACCTAAGCACAGAAACTGCTGAAAGAATTGATGGGAAGACTGGACACCTGAGCCTGACAATCTGGCCAGAATGCTTGCTGTCTGTGTGCTGGACACAGCCACTTCTACAAGAATGCTGTTCCCTTCATTATTGTTAGTTTCAATTCTTGAATACATGTCTTTTTTATTTTTTTATTTTATGTTATTTTTTTAAAGATTTTATTTGACAGAGAGAGACACAGCGAGAGAGGGAACACAAGCAGGGGGAGTGGGAGAGGGAGAAGCAGGCTCCCCACTGAGCAGGGAGCCCGATGCGGGGCTCGATCCCAGGACCCTGGGATCATGACCTGAGCCGAAGGCAGACGCTTAATGACTGAGCCACCCAGGCGCCCCTACATGTCTTTTTTAATATTATGTGAGATGAAATGGAAAGTACACTTGAAGTAATTGTGCTGCATACTAAAATGCAATGTAAGGAAAAATTCTTGTGCAATTTTTGAGTTGTAAGCTGAACTAACTGCTTTATCATGGAACACCATTATAACTTGGAAGAACAATGACAAATTATGGTTATTCAGACTTGAGTATTTGCCAGACATCTCTTGAAGATGAATGAAATGAGCTTGTCATTTCAAGGAAAACAACTTATAGTATTTGTTGCCTATGATAAAATTTGAGCTTTCAGGTAAAAATTGGAATTTTGGGAAATTTGTACATGTCACTGTGAGTTTCACAGCTTCCCAGTGCTCAAACCCAATGAGATGACTGGTGATATTAATGGAATGTGATTTTTTTTTTATTATAAATGCATTAACATTTGGAAGATCTGCATAACCCAGTGAATCAGTATGTTCCAAATGACCAATGTTATAAAGTGTGATGTTAAAAAATAAGTTATGGATAAAAAAATTCAAAGTGCAAGATACATACTAATGTATTTCAATGTAACAGAATATGAAAAGTTTGTTGACATGGTTTCAGATTACACATTGCAACTAACCAACCACTTAAGAAAATACCGTTTGCTGAGCTCTGTTACCGTATCAGAAAAGAATATCCAAAGTTATTTGAAAAAGCTACTAAAATACTCTTCCCTTTGCCAAGTACATATTTGTGTGATGGTGGATTTTTCTTGGTATACTTTAATCAAGGTTATAGCACAACAAATTGAATACAAAAGCAGGTATGAGAATCCACCTGTCTTCTATTAAACTAGACACTGAAGAGAATTTCAAAGAAATGTAAATCAGTACCACTCTGAGCATCCTGGTGCCCAGATCTTGGTTTCAAATACCATTTTCTAACAAAAGGAACTAGTGCTCTTCGGAGAAATGGCTGATGCTAGGACTGGGGCTGAAAATATACAAGATAAGCCTGCAGTATCTTACAGTGTCAGGAAGTAAGGAAATGCTTCAAACAAACAAACATACATGAAAATGGGAATATGTGAAAGGGAATGGGACCCAACAGGAGAAAGAGCTCCCAAAGGCCAAGACTGGAAAAATCTGAGCAAAAAGATAAATAAAATACTATTGGGGGGGCGCCTGGGTGGCTCAGTCGTTAAGCGTCTGCCTTTGGCTCAGGTCATGATCCCGGGGTCCTGGGATCGAGCCCCGCATCTGGTTCCCTGCTCCGCAGGAAGCCTGCTTCTCCCTCTCCCACTCCCCCTGCTTATGTTCCCTCTCTCGCTGTCTCTCTGTCAAATAAATAAATAAATAAAATCTTAAAAAAAAAATACTATTGGATTATACCCCAAGTATATAAAATAAATATTCACAGATCCGTACTGATATAGATTGCTTACATAAATAAATGGGAGAGAAATCTCCTGTGCAGAAAAATTCCAAGTAAATTATGTAGATACTCTACCCTCAAAGAGATGGAACATAACTCTCCCCACTCCTTGATGTGAGCTGTGCATAGTGACTTCCTTCCAGGGTACAGTACAATATGCCTGTTACATTACAAAAAATCAGTACTCCAACACAATTCCTAATCTGTTGGAGCTGTCAGAAAGCTAAATCAAAGCTTTTAGCAAATATATGTATAACTAATCAGATGAAAGGCACCCCCCAAAACTGAATCTTGAGATGAAAAGCCACTATTCAGTGATGAAAATGATGAAAACAACTGTAAGAGCAGCAGTTCACTCAGAAACAGCTGGTCTTTAGCATATGAGAAGTTCACTTCATACTCAGACAAAAGGTGCAGTGTAGTGTTACATTCCAGCCCACCGGCTACACTAACAAAATTTGGCTCCTACTATTCAATGTCCATATCTGAGAAGTGTTAAGTACAGTAAAAGAGAAATATATGTTTAAAACTGACACAGGAGAAAAGTATTTGTTCATAAAAAATTTACATTTAAAAAATATAAGTTGAAAGCTAACACAGACTCAATATCTTAAATTTTTCTTTTCCCTTTCCAAGGAGAGATTGAGGCAGATTCAAGATTCTGTGTTGGCACTACAGCAAGCTTTTGTCTCACTGTACGTAAGATATTTTTAAGTCTTACTCCCACCGAAGAATTCCAATTCAATATAATTCATGTTAAGTACTTTATTTTTTAAAATATTTTTAATTTTATTATTTTTTAGGGGAGGGAAGGGGTGAGGGAGAGGGAGAGAGAGAATCTTAAGCAGACTCCACGCTCAGCACAGAGCCCCACCCAGGGCCAAATCTCACCACCCGGAGATCACGACCTGAGCCGACATCAAGAGCTGGACACTTAACTGAGCCACCCAGGTGCTCCAATGCTAAGTACTTTAAATATTAAAACATCTGCATGCATTTTGAATCAAAGCGATTTTTTAAAATGACTTCAACTTCTTGTGACAGTCTTTCAACAAAGTCTCTTTCGACAGCACTGACCTCTAAATTTAGGAAGACATCCTACTCTAAGGTGCTTTTCTTCCAAATCTTATCACATTCAGAATTTTGCTAGAGATACCTCACTTAACCAGAATACAGCGTGCCAGGATCCCCAGCTAACTACGTTTTGACACAATTTTTAGAACAAAAAACAAGTTGACTTCAGAACTCTAAATGGTTCACTTACTCAGCAAAACACAAGGGCCCAGAACAGGTCCCCAACCAGTCAGTCTTACCTGGCAGGTCACCAAGCTGGCTGTGGTGGCCAGGCCAATCCTCCCAAGTTTGCTGGAATTTCCAGCGGGGGTTAAAGCAATAGTAGCAGCAGGCCTTCCCTTCGTTTAGGGGCCGTTCTCTAATAAAACTCTTTCTTCTCTCCGCACCTGGTCTCTTCCCTCCACCTCCGCTTTTTCAGCTTGCTGCCAACCACCCTCATCTCAGAAATCGCCAAGACTTTAGCAAATGAAAAGCAAGTTCTCCAGAAGGTAACTAGGTGGCCAGCACACCTTTTTAATTATCTAAGGCACAAGTGTCCGTACAAGGATAGCAAATCATCGACTAAGGCACAGCATTCTCTTCAACCTCTAAAGATCCCAGTATCTTCTACTTAACTACAACTGAAAAGTATATGAATGTATTTTGCGAAAAGTTCTGTTTCAAATCTTGAAGGTGAAGGGTTACTTCTAGTCATTCAAATTACGAGAACCGGAGCATATTAGTAATCAAGACTTTTTACTGTTCTTTTCCGTAAAAATTTTCCTCCGAATAAACATTTAGGATTTGTCTCCTATAAAGAACTTCGCTTCCTACAGCACCCTCCACCAGGACAGAATGCAGACTGACTTTGTAACAACCTTTTCTTTCTTCTTTTTTCTTTTTTGTAAGGGAAAAAACTGACCTTCCACTCCCCCTTAATTCACTGCCTGATGTTAACATTTATGTACAAATCTGTCCTCCAAACAAGGGTAAGAGGGGGAACGGCTGTTCTTACCACTGCAACTCCCACAGCTCCTAGCACGAAGCCTGGAAAAAGTGGACATTTAATAAATGCCCAGAAACAGTCCTCAGATAACAAGCTGGGGCATTCCAAAAGACTGGCTCCACCCCTCCAGGGTCAACCGCCGGTCCCCAATTCCAGACCGCCTCGGCCTTGCTCGGCTGAAAGGAAACCCCGACGCTCAGAGCCAGGAAGAGGGCAACGAAGCCAGCCGACCCCAACCCGTAGGGCGGCAGATCCTCTGTTAACCCGCCAGCCTGTAGGTCCTGGGCCTTTCCCACGCCATCCCAGGAACCAACGTCGCCCGCCCGCGGACCCGTGGGGGCAAGAGCCCCCGCCCCACCCAGCAGACATTCTGGCGTCGGAACCTGGGGGACGCCTGCGCAGAAGAACGCGCCTGGCCCCTCGGCTCCGAAGGGTAACAATACCCCTTCAGAAAGACCAGCAGGGTAGGCGGGGGTCACCGGTACGCGTCTGCGCGCGCCCCGACGCCTAGGCGCGAGCCGGCTCGCGCCGCCCGCCCAGCTCTCCCGGAGCTCAACGGTCTCCACGTGAGCGCGCCCGCGCGCTCCACCACCGCCGGGGCTGACAGGGTCGCCTCACCTGAGCCGGGCTCCGCCCCCCTGCTCGCTGGAGGAGGCGGTGACCCCTCTCCGATCCGGCCTGACAGTGTCGGAGGAGGCGGGAACGTCCAGGCCGGCGTCTCCGCGATGGGATTTCCTCCCCCTTCCGCCCACCCCGCCTCTCGTCCCCCAGCTTCTTCGGCCCGTTCGCCGCCGCACTCTGAGAACACCGCGGCGGCGGCCGACAGTAAACGGAAGTGACGCCCGCGAGAGAGCTCACTCCGCTCCATTCCTCCTCCCTCCGGCCGAGCTGCAACCAATGAGAAGGTGAGGGGGCGGGGCCGGGGCAGAAGGGCAGCCAGCCGGCGCGCGGAATCTGGAGGAATTTACTCTGCCCCCCGGAACGCCGACCAATCGACGGCCCCAGGAGCTCGCTGTGTTTACTACAGACCGAATCCGTGAGCGCTGTGACCAATCACCATTTGCCTTACAACACGTAAAACTTATCAAACGCCTTTTAAGGCGGGATTTATCACTAAGTGGCTCTAGGTTTGGTCTGTAGAAAAGAGACTGTGTGCTGCAGCCAATCAATAGCCGTTATGGTTGAGGTAAGCGGGTTTTCCGCTTAATTGTGCCAATCGCAGTCGCGGCTGTCTGAGGTCTGCGCGAGCGGCCAGGCCAATCCGCCGGGGAGTGAGTCCCACCATTGGCTGGACCTGATGGATTTCCCCACTCTCGCGGCGTCCGGCCCTTTCGTGACCACCTGCTCGCTCTCTGAAGCCGGGGACCCTTGCGGAGCCCACAGCCGCGGCGGGCTGGAGGCTGAGTTCCTCCCATCCCGTAGACTTTGGGAAAAAGAAAATAAAATTCCGAGACGCTGTGTAGTTGAATTGGGCCAAAATCCAGGCTAAAATCGCTGAACCAAAAATACGGTCTGTCTGACAGCACTTGGGTGCGATGCCGCCGCACGTCCAGTCCCGGCGGCGGCATCTCCCAGCGCGGGTACCCGAGGAGTCCGGCGGGCGTCCCGGCCCCGACCCGCCTTTCTCTCCGCATTCCGTGCTGCAGGTCGGATCCGCCTGCCGGCTCCAGAACCGACGTGGAAGGCTCGCGGACGCTGTCAGAATAGAGCAGGCTCCGGGGCGGCTCCCGAGCGCCGAGGTGCACGCTCGGATGCAGAGCCCGAGCAGCCTCCCGGGGACGCCGGGCCCTGGGCGGGGAGGAAGCCCTCCTTCCTCCGGTGAAGAGGAGAGAAGCAATTCCGTGAGGGGCCTTCCGGCGGGAGCCGTCCGGGAGCTGTGCGTGGCTCGGGAGACAAAGGCAGGCTGGCGATCGCCGCGGGTTCTTTTCGGGGTGGGGTGGGTCGGGGGTAGGGGGAGACTTTTAAAAATGGAACACCCCACTTCTTCAGAACTTTATACCTAAATACCATTATAGCTGATCCATTCATTCAGACGTTACAGGTTGGAAAAGTTGCCCTTTGGATTTATTTCAGGCCTCAATGAAGTCTGATGGTAAATTCTGTTCATTAAGATTGCCTGACATTTTAGAGCCCTTACACGTTTTTACTGCAGATTGGGCAGTAAAATTATAAACATGGATTCTGACAATAACCTAGGCAATGTGAGAGGTCCTTTCATATACGTAATCCTTACAAAAATGCTGTGAGCTAGATATCTCTGATTTACAAACTGGAAAAAGTTAAAAAGATCTATATATTTATTACTTAGGAAAGTGTGAAAGGCCCCTCCTATGTTGTTGGTGGGAGTATCATTGATGCTTTCCTTGAAGATAACTTGGTCGTATCTCTCAAAATTTAAAATATGCGTTCATTCCCTTTTAACTAGCAATTCCTTCTAGAAATGTATTCTGAAATACACAAATGTGGAAGTATATACAAGAGGCTTTTGATCACAGCTGTTAGTAGGAGAAAAAAGGTAACAGTCTGAATGTGCGTCTACAGAGGATTACAAAAAAAATGATATGTACATATTATTGCTCCTTCATCTCTAATGATCCCAATACATATAAAACAAAACAAAAACCTGCATGTGGAGGTACACATAAAAGTTTGTAAAGATATGGCTAAGTATCAAAGGATACAATCAAACTCTTCACACTAGTTACCTCAGTGAAGGGGGAGGTGATAAGGAAATGTTTAAGAATTTAATTTTTAGTCCTTATATACTTCTGTATTAATTTAATTTTTTAAAGATTTATTTATTGGGGCACCTGGGTGGCTCAGTCATTAAGCATCTGCCTTCAGCTCAGGTCATGATCCCAGGGTCCCGGGATCGAGCCCCACGTCGGGCTCCCTGCTTGGCGGGAAGCCTGCTTCTCCCTCTCGCACTCCCGCTTGTGTTCCCTCTCTCGCTGTGTCTCCCTCTCTCTCTGTCAAAATAAATAAATAAAATCAAAGATTTTATTTATTTATTTTGACAGAGAATGAGAGAGCCTAAGGAGGGGGAGCGGCAGAGGGAGAGGGACAAGCAGGCTCCCTGCTGAGCAGGGAGCAGGACTCCATCCCAGGACCCTGGGATCATGACCTGAGTCAAAGGCAGACGCTTAACTGACTGAGCCACCCAGGCGCCCTGATTTATTTATGTATTTATTTTTTAGATTTTTATTTATTTATTTGACAGAGACAAAGCGAGAGAGGGAACACAAGTAGGGGAAGTGGGAGAGGGAGAAGCAGGCTTCCTGCTGAGCAGGGAGCCTGATATGGGGCTCGATGTGGGGCTCGATCCCAGGGACCCTGGGATCATGACCTGAGCCGAAGGCAGACGCTTAACGACTGAGCCACCCAAACGCCCCATAATTTTTTTTTTTAAGTAGGGTCCATGCTGGGCTTGAACTCACAACCCTGAGATAAAGACCTGAGCCGAAATCAAGAGTCAGATGCTTAACTGAGCCACCCAGGCGCGCCTGTATTAATTTAAGTTTTATAATAATCTTTATTATTTTAATAGTATTTATGAAAACCAGGAATTTTAGGTTGTTCTGGTTTTTAAATCATTGACAATATTCTTCCTAAATTAAGATATAAATTTTTCAATGAAAATACCAGATTCTTTTTGAAACTAGACACTTGATTCTAAGACTCATAAGGGAAGATAATATTGCAAGATGAGTCACGAAAATTCTGTAAGAAATTTACAAGGCAGCTATAGCCCTAATAGTTACAAATGTATTTCATACTGCTTTATTGTGTAAGAAAAAAAAACTTGGAGAGAGGATTCCGGGAAGATGGCAGAGAAGGAAGCACCAAGAATCTGTCTCCTCACCCACATAATAATTGCACTGGCAGAATCTGTCTGATGTAACTGTTTTGGAACTCTGGAGTCTATTGACGGCAACCTCTAGGGGAGGGCTTGGATGATAAATCGCAGTAAATTTTGGTCAGTTTTAGCTGTTAGCACAGTAGAAGCTACCCATCCTTCACCCCTCAGCCACGTGGCGGGCAGCTATGCACTGGTTCCTGGAACCCCTTGCATCAGCTTGTGGGAGCCAAGATGGGCAAAAAAGGACTCTGTCCTCCAAATATTTGGGATTGCTGATTGCTGCTTTTGGTACAGAGGTGCAGAGGAAGAGACGGGCGCCTGTTGTTGCACCATAACCCTCCTCCCCCATTGTTGCAAGCCTTATCCCCTCCAGCTAGAGCAATTTCCAGGGGATTTGAAGCAAAAACTGACAGAATTGGAGGGAGAAACAGTTCCACAGTAATAGTTGGAGATTACAGTATCCCATTCTCAATAATGGATAGGATGACCAGACAGAAGTTAAGGAAATAGAAGAATTAACACAATTAACCAACCACATCTAATAGCCATGTCCAGAACACTACCCAACAAAAACACACACATTCTTCTCTAGTGCACCTGGGACATTTTCCAGGATAGAATATATGTTAGGCTACAAGTTAAGTCTCAGTAGATTTTCTTCTTCTTCTTCTTCTTTTTTTTTTAAGATTTTATTTATTTATCTGAGATAGAGCAAGAGCGACAGAGAGAGAGAGAGCATAAGCGGGGGCGGGGGGGGGGACGGTCAGAGGTAGAGGGAGGAGCATGTTCTCCACTGAGCAGGGAGCCTCACATGGGGCTTGATCCCAGGACCTTGAGATCATGACCTGAGCCAAAGACAGACACTTAACGGACTGAGCCACCCAGGCACCCCATAAAGTCTCAGTAGATTTTAAAAGATAAATTTTATACAAAGTATCTCTTCTGACCACAAGGGGATAATGTTAGAAATCAATAACAGAAATAAAACTGGACAATGTAAAATATTTGTGGAAATTAAACAACATACTCTTAAATAACCGATGGATCAATTTAGAAATTCCAGTGGAAATTAGAAAATACTTAGAGATGGGGTGCCTGGGTGGCTCAGTTAGTTAAGTGTCTGACTCTTGGTTTTGGCTCAGGTCATGATCTTGGAGTTGTGGGATCAAGTCCTGCATTGAGCTCAGCAGAGAGTCTGCTTGGGATTCTCTCCCTTTCCCTCTGCCCTTCCCCCTGCTCATGCACCCTGTCTCTCACAAATAAATAAAATAAAATAAAAAAGAGGGGCATGTGGGTGGCTCAGTCGGTTAAGTGTCTGCCCTCAGCTCAGGTCATGATCCCAAGGTCCTGGGATTGAACCCCTCATCAGGCTCCCTGCTGAGTGGGGAGTCTGCTTCTCTCTCTCCCTCTGCCCTGCCCCCCACTCGTGCTCTCTCGCTCTCAAATAAATAAATAAAATCTTAAAAAAAAAATACTTAGAGATGAATGAAAATAAAAACATAACAGACCAAAAGCTTTGGGACACAGCAAAAACAGTCCTAAAGAGGGAAATTTATAGCTAAAAATGCTTACATTAAAAAACAAGAGAGATTTAAGAGGCACCTGGGTGGCTCAGTCGGTCAAGTGTCCAAGTCTTGATTTTGGCTCAGGCCGTGATCTCAGTGTTGTGAGATTGAGCCCTGTGTCAGCCTCTGCGCTGTGTGTGGAGCCTGCTTAACATTCTCTCTCTCCCTCTCTCTCTGCCCTTCTCCTCTCTCTAAAAATAAAAAATAAAAAACCAAGAAAGATTTCAAATTAACAAGCTTTACAACTTAAGACCTAGTTAAAAAAAATAAAATAAAATAAACTCGGAACTACAGAAAGAAAAAACTAATAAAGGTAAATGAAATAAAGAATAGAAAAACAATAGAGAAAATTAATGAAACCAAAAATTGGTTATTTGAAAGGATCAACAAAACTGACAAACTTTCAGCTAAATGAACTAAGAAAAAAGAAGAGACTAAAATTACTAAAATCAGAAATGAAAATGAGGACATCACTACAAATTCTGCAGAAATAAAAAGGATTATAAGAGAGTACTATGAACAATTCTTTGCCATCAAATTAAACTAGATGAAACAGACAAACTCCTAGAAATGCAAAACCTACCAAGACTAAATCACAAAGAAATAGAAAAGTCTGAATAGACCTATAACTAGCGGGGTGCCTGGGTGACTCAGTCGGTTAAGCGTCTGCCTTTGGCTCAGGTCATGATCCCAGGGTCCTGGGATCGAGCCCCACCTTGGGCTCCGTGCTCAGCGGGAGGCCTGCTTCTCTTTCTCCCTCTGCCTGTCACTACCCACCCCCCCCGCTCATGCTTGCTCGCTCGCTCTCTCTGTCAAATAAATAAATAAAATCTTAAAAAAAAAATTAACTCAAACTTGATCTAAGACCTAAATGTAAGACCTAAAACTATAAAACTGCCAGTAGAAAACATAGGAATAGGACAAAAGCCTCATGACATTGGATTTTGGCAACAGTATTTTGGATATAACACTAAAGGCCCAGACAACAAAAGAAAAAATAGACAAATTGAACTTGAAAATTTTTAAAATGTTGTGCATCAAATACAATATCAACAGAGTAAACAGGCAACCCACAGAATGGGAGAAAATATTTGCAAATCTTATATCTGAGAAAGGACTAATGTCCAGAATATAGAGAAGTAAAACTCAACAACCCCAAAACAAAATAAAACCAAAAATATAATTTGAAAGTGGGCAAAAGACTTGAATAGACGTTTCTCCAAAGAAAATATACAAATGGCAATAAACACATGAAAAGATGATCAGCATCTCTGCTTGTTAGAGAAATGCAAAGCAATGCTACAATGAGATACCCTTTCATACCCATTAGGATGGCTACTGTCCAAAAAATAAAAAATAACAAGTAAGGATGTGGAGAAACTGGAACCCTTGCACCCTATTGGTAGCAATGTAAATTGTTGCAGCCAAAATGGAAAACAGTATGGCAGTTCTTGAAAAATCAAAAATAGAATTACCATATGATCCAGCAATTCTGCTTCTGGGCATATACCCCAAAGAATTGAAAACAGAGTCTTACAGAGACATTTGTATACCCGTATTCATAACAGCACTATTCACAATCACTAAAACATGGGAGCAACCCAATGGATGAATAGATAAGCAAAATGTGGTATATACTTGCAATAGAATATTATTCGACCTTAAAAAGGAAGGAAATTCTGACACATGCTACAACATGGATAAGCCTGGAGAACGTTATCTAAGCAAAATAAGCCAGTTACAAGAAGACAAATACTGTATGATTCTACTTACATGGGGTAATTAGAATGGTCAAAATCATAGAGATGAAAAGTAGAATGGTGTTTGCCAGGGTCTGAGAGGAGGGGCAATTGGAGAATTACTGTTTAATGGGTATAGAGTTTCAGTTTTACAAGATGAAAAGAGCAATGGAGATGGATGGTGGTGATGGTTGCACAACATTATGAGTGTTTAATACCACTGAACTGTGCGCTTAAAAATGATTGTGATGGGGGTGCCTGGGTGGCTCAGTTAAGTGTCTGACTTCGGCTCAGGTCATGATCTCGGGATCCTGGGATGGAGCCCCACATCGGTCTCCACGCTCAGTGGGGAGTCTGTTTCTCCCTCTCCCTCTCTCTCTGCCCTTCCCCCAGCTCATGCTCCCTCTCTCTCTCAAGTAAAGAAATAAAATCTTTTAAAAAATGATTATGATTGGTGCGCCTGGATGGCTCAGTCGTTGAGCTTCTGCCTTTGGCTCAGGTCATGATCCCAGTGTCCTGGGATTGGGGCCCCTGAGCAGGGAGCCTGTTTCTCCCTCTGCCTCTGCCTCTGCCCCTCCCCCTCGCTCATGCTCACTTGCTCTCGCATGCAGGCTCTCTCCCTCTCAAAATAAATAAATAAAATCTTTTTAAAAAATGATTATGATGGTAAATTTTATGTTGTATTTTGCCACACATACAAAATCTAATTTGGTCCTGGCATATGAATAAACAGACAAATCAATGCATCAAAACAGAAGGTCCAGAATAGACATAAATATGAAAAGAATTTGATGTATGAATAAGTTGATATTTCAAAGCAGTGGAAGAAATATAGATTAATTTTTAAAAGAGACTGAAACTGGAAGTCTTAGAAAAATATGTTGGATATTTATTTGACTTCTTACAACAAATTTATTGTCAAATGAATCAAATATTAAAATATTTTAAAAACTAGGGGCACCTGGGTGGCTCAGTCGTTAAGCGTCTGCCTTCGGCTCAGGTCATGATCCCAGGGTCCTGGGATCGAGCCCCACATCGGGCTCCCTGCTCTGCGGGGAAGCCTGCTTCTCCCTCTCCCACTCCCCCTGCTTGTGTTCCCTCTCTCACTATGTCTCTCTCTGTCAAATAAATAAAATCTTAAAAAAAAAATTAGGGGCGCCTGGGTGGCTCAGTCATTAAGCATCTGCCTTCGGCCCAGGTCATGATCCCAGGGTCCTGGGATCAAGCCCCTCATCAGGCTCCCTGCTCAGCGGGAAGCCAGCAGGAAGCCTGCTTCTCCCTCTCCCACTCCCCCTGCTTGTGTTCCCTTTTTTACTGTCTCTCTCTCTCTCTCTCTCTGTCAAATAAATAAATAAAATCTTAAAAAATGTATATTTTAAAAACTAAACTCTAGGGGCACCTGGCTGGCTCAGTTGGTGGAGCATGCAACTCTTGATCTCAGGGTTGTAGGTTCGAGCCCCACAGTGGGTGTATAGATTACTTAAAAAAAAAAAAAAAAATCTTAAAAAAAAAAAAAAAGAAGAAAACATGGAACATGTCTATAAAAAAAAACCTGTTTTAAATATAAAGACACAAATAGGTAAGAGTAAAAAGGATAGAAAAAAATAAATCCTACAAACACCTCTCATAAGAAAGCTGGAATGACTATATTAATGGCAGCTAAAGTGGACTCTATGACAAGATATAAGAGATAAAGAAGGATATTTATCATATTCAAATGATAAAAGGGTTAATTCATCAAGAAGAGAGAACAAGACTGAATGAATATGATGCTAGTAACAAAGCTTCATAACAAAGGCAATAAAACTGACAGAACTAAAAAGAGAATTTCCAAAGACTTTTAACAGTATCCACCCTTGAGTATGCTTTTCTTTCCATTTTTGTGTTCCATCTAGCTAGTTAAGTCCTAAGGGCAAGAATCGTGTCTTTTCATTATTATCTCCCAAAGTGCCTTGGATAGTATTGAAGACAGATGAAGATTTTAAAAGATCTGAAAAATGTTTGGAGCAAAATCTGACAGTGTGTATTAAGGATCTTTTTTTTTTCTTAACGCTCATGCGGGTGTATCTATTAATTCAAATCCTAGGACTCCATCCAAAGAAAGACATCCAAAAAAAGCAAGACAATTTTATGCTTAAACAGTTCAGCTAATGTTACATTGTATGTAAACTATACTTCAATTTAAAAAAATTAAAAATGAAAATATTAAACCCCATGGGAATTGAAAATGTTTATTCTTTTTTCATTATGTGCAAACCCATAATAAAACTTCATCATTGTAAAAAAAAAATAGAAGTTCACTGAAATGTTGCATGTAACTGAAAAAATTGGGAATAGGTTAAATGTTCAACTAGAGGATTAGATGTATAAACTCTGTGGCAACATTCAATGGATTATCATGTGAGATTTGAGAAAATGCTTACAAGATAATGTTTCAAAAATTTTTAAAGGAGGATACAAAAAATACAATATCAAAAAATGAATACAATATCAATTATAAGCATACATATGCACAGAGAAAAATCTAGAAAGAAATAAAGTAGAATGTTAATGATGTTTGCCTTTAGGTGGGGAAGGGATCATGAGTTACTATAATTGCATTCTTTGTATCTGCCTCCCCCCCAAATATTGTACATCAAATATGTCTTGGTTCGATAATTTTTTAAAAATCTAAAGTGTTGGGAAAAATTTTAATAACTGAACAGGCTAAATTTGACATGATTACACTTAACAAGACTTCATATAAAGCTCTGAATTGGTTTTTTTATTTTTTTAATTTAAAGATTTTTATTTATTTGACAGAGAGCGAGCACAAGCAGGGGGGAGCGGCAGACAGAGGGAGAGGGAGAAGCAGGCTCCCTGCTGAGCAAGGAGCCTGATATGGGGCTTGATCCCAGGACCCTGGGATCAAGACCTGAGCTGAAGGCAGACGCTTAACCAACTGAGCCACCCAGGCACCCCCCTCTGAATCTGCTCTTTAAAAAAAATTCGGTATGATATGATTTAGCAGAAGCAAAATCAAGAATTTTTGTTTATTGTTAACTCCAAATAAGTTAACTGAACATTATAAGATGCTTAGAATAAACGCACATATTGGTTTCATTAGGAAAGGCAGCTAGGAGATACCATAAAGGAAGTGATGGATCCTTTCTGTGCTACCCAGCCCGGAACTGGAGTATTGATCCATATGGGGTCCCACAGTGGTAGAGGGATCCCGATATATTGGCGTGTGTCCAGCCGTGGTGACCTGGATGAGGAGAGACCTAGAAACTTTGGTGTGTGACATAGCTGAGGGGCTGGAGGGAGCTGCTGAGAAGGAGAGGAGCAGATAAATGCAAAGTGTGATCAGAGTGTTCAAGCTTTTGGAGGGCTCAGGGCAGAGGAAATGTGTCGTGTTGTGTGTGGCTCTGGAGAGCAGGACTGGAATTGCAGGGGGAAGCTACAGAAGGTAGATTCAGGGGCGCCTGGGTGGCTCAGTCGTTAAGCGTCTGTTTTCGGCTCAGGTCATGATCCCAGCATCCTGGAATCGAGCCCTGCGTCGGGCTCCCTGCTCTGCGGGAAGCCTGCTTCTCCCTCTCCCACTCCCCCTGCTTGTGTTCCCTCTCTCGCTATGTCTCCTCTGTCAAATAAATAAATAAAATCTTAAAAAAAAGAAGGTAGATTCAGCTTCGTGTAAGGAAAAACCTATCCACGTTGAAGGCGGCCTCATAAGAAATGAGCTGTCCACGTCTACAGAACACAAGCGGAGTCTGCATCAGGGATATGAGGGAAGAGAAAGGAAAGACAGAAGGGAGAACAGGAGAGTGAGGCAAACAGAAAAAGAAAGGAAGGAAAAAGAGAGGCAGAGGTGGAAGAAAGGGAGAGAAACGGTGAGGCAGAAGAAACGCTTGGGAGAGAGTACACGCTGAGTTGCTACGAGTGCTTCAGATCTTCCTTAGCCATATCCTGAACGGCCAGCAGGTGGAGATATCACCCAAGGAAAAGAGGACGGCCTCCCGCCACCAGCGCACCCCGCCCCAGCCTTATTCTTTCTTACTCTCTAAACATCGGTTCCCTCTCCTGAAAAATGAAGCTAAGAGAGAACTCCAGAAGTCTCCGAATTTCCAAACTAAGCTTATAAACAAACATTTTATGATAAATGTAGCCTGTGATTACCCCTGATTCTAATTTAGAAGAGGCCTTTGTAGGTGTTTGCATTTTGGTCACTGCCGGAAGATGGCTCCCTCCATCTTGCCTCATCCCAGTTATATACACGTGCATTTATACATATATGGTGTACATGTGTTTTGAATCATTGTTAAATAATTAAACAACATAGGGGCATACTACAGTCCTCTTCCCAGTCACCCTGCCATTAACACTTTGCTTCCTCAAATAGAAGCACTGTCACTTTGAATTCTTAACTGCTGTAATTCTGGGAGTCTTTGCTCTCAATCCATATGTGCTTTCTTCATTCTTCCACCCAGCCATAAAGCAGCCAATTCTCAGGACTTTCACAGACTCTGTCTGACTGGTAAAGATGTGCCTAAAAGGGAAACAATCTTTTACGACTGTGCTTCTCAACCTTGAAGTGCACACTAATCACTCAGGGACCTTATCAAGTGCAGATTCTGATTCAGAGGATCTGATAGGGCTGGAGATTCTGCACTGCTAATGAGTTTCCAGATAACATTGATGCTGCTGGCCCAAAAGCCACACTTTGAGTAGAAAGGCTATACATATATATGTCCCTATATCAGGAGGGGTCAGGACACCTTTCAAGAACTACAATTGACTCCTTTTAGCCATGCTGTCTTGTCACCCTTTAACTTTGACTTAATTGCTGATGTTTTCATTCAACCAATCATTTATAGAGAATCTACTCCGTGTAAACCCAATACCCGTTAATTTTAAGCACCATTAGTAAGCATCTTTGAGCTCCAGTCCTGAGGTTCCTAGGATTAGTGATGATTCAGATTCATTCCTTGCCCTGTCACTCATTCATTCAACATTTATTGAGGATCTACTTATGTGCCAGGCAGTGCTCCAGGAACTGGAGATGGAGCAGTAAAGAAAACCATAAATCAGAGTGCCTGGATGGCACAGTTGGTTGGGCATCTGACTCTTGGTTTTGGCTCAGGTCATGATCTCAGTGTCATGATCTCAGGGTCATGGGATCGAGCCCCATGTCTGGCTCTATGCTCAACACAGAATTTACTTGAGATTCTCTCTCCTTCTTCCTGCCCCTCCTGCTTGTGTGCTCTCTCTTTTTCTCTCAAATAAATAAATAAATCTTAAAAAAAAAACCCCACATAAATCTGTTTATTGCTTAACTCCCAACTTGTTTATTGTTAACCTCAAGTAAGTCTGTCTCCAATAGGGGAGACAGGTAAATAAGTAGGCAATTAAGCTCCTTTCCCCCCTCCCCTTTTTTCCTTTTTTCCCCCCTGAACAACTCAACCCCAAAGCCATTCAGTGGGGTCAAGCAAAGTAGCTTTCCACTCAGAGGAATAGGGGAGCCTGCAGTGGTCAAGGGCAGGTGCTGGAGCCCAAGCAGGATGAGCAGGTTATCCATGTGGAAAAGTGTGGCCTGGTACAGACTGTCTGAGCCCAAGCAAGGTGAGAAGGACATCTGGGCAGGGGGACACCCTCGTGAGGGTTGTCGGAGTCTGAGCAGAGTAAGGAGGGCATCTGTGATGGTTAATTTCATGTGTCAACTTGACTGGCTTCTAGGTGCCAGATTAAACATTATTTCTGTGTGTGTTTATGAGGGTATTTGTGGATGAGATTAGCATTTTAATTAGCTTTTAATTTAATTAGTGGACTCAGTGAAGTAGACTGCCCTCACCAATGTGGATGAGCATCATCCAATCCCTCAAGGTCCTGAATAGAACAAAAGGTGGAGGAAGAAGGAGTTTTCCCATTTTTTTTCCTGCCCCATCTGTGAGTTGGGACATCTCATCTCCTCCAGTCATTGGGCTTGAAGTTACACCATTGGCCTCCCTAGTTCTCAGGCCTTCGGATTTACACCACCAGCTTTCCTGCCAGTGTACACATGGCAAATTATGGAACTTCTCAGCCTTCATAATTGTGTGAGCCAATTACTCATAATAACAAATCTCTCTCTCTCTCTCTCTAAATATATAAATAGATCTCCTACTGGTTCTGCTTCTCTGGAGAACTCTAAACTAATACAGTGTTCACGTAAAGGCCAGGGCTTGGTTTAAGGTGTTAGAGCCTGAATGGGCTAATAGGCCTCCATGTCAGGTGATGGTGGTGGTGGTAGTGATGGGAGATGTGTTACTTACAGGAGGACTGATCAAATAAGTATATTAAGGCTAATGGAAGCCAGGTTTCTCACTGTCAGCAAAGGAAGTTACAAATATGGGAGGAAAGAAAATCAGAATAAACCCTGTGGTGCTCAATTGGAATTAGAGGTCAGTATGATCTCATGGATTTCAATGTGGATTTAGAAATACTAAATTTTAGAAATAAATGGATTTAGAAATCCTGGATTTAGAAATAAATCACTGTTAGTTGTAAAAGTGTGTTTACTTACATGTATTCCCTAACTCAGTTCATTCAGGCCTGGGAGCCATGGCATCCCCAAAGCAGTCCCTACCTACTACACAGATCTTGTTGTTTTTAAATACCATCCTCTACCAAGAGAAACCAGAACTTCTTGGAGAAATGGGTGATTCGAGGGTTGGGGCAGGGAAACTCCAAGTCGAGCTGAACTATCTTGTGCCCGAAAGTAAGGACATGTTCCAAAAAATGATGTAGATATGTTAAAAGAACCCAGAAACCAGCTTAATGGGGTTCCCACTGGCTCAATCTGATAAAACTTGAACTTGAAAATAAGTGATAGTAGCAGATTCTAATCTATTGAATAAAATAGGGATCTACAAGCCTAGGGTGATATAAATAAATGAATAAATTGTTAGTGTGATGAACAGAATGTTTAGTTTCTAAGTACCTGCCCACAAAATAAGGGGAAGGTACAAAGGGAAAAGAGTAACTTTACAGCTGAGAAAACTGTAAGGCATGTAAGTGGTCAAAGTTACTATAACCAGTACACCTACTAGGATACAATGAGCATCATATCTGTGATATTCCTGCCAAAGACCCATAACCTGAAACTAATCACTTGGAAACGTTAGACAAATCCAGAGGGACATTCTACAAAACAACTGGCCTATAATCTTTAAAATTTTAAACTAATAGAGTGAGGAACTGTTCTGGTTTGAAGGAAACCGAAGAGCGATGAAAACTAAACACAACCTGTGTTTTGGAACAGGTTCTTTCTGCTATAAAAACTTTATTGGGACAATTGGTGACGTCATTTGTTGAGTCTTGAAAGAAGGCAATGTGGATAACAGAGATGAGACGACTTGAGTTCTTGTCCTTCAAAAATACCCTCCTTTGAGTCCACGTTTAAAGGTCCTGCTTTGGCCCTTCTGCTGTGGTAGCTGCCCTGGTCCCACACAACCCTTTAGGTGCAGGCGGAGTGCCGCGCCTCGGAGGAGAGGACCGTGGTCCCGAGTGGGCGGAAGCCCCGCCTCTCCAAGCGGAGGGGCGGGGCGAAGAGTGGGCGGGGATGGCACGCCTCCGCCCTCAGGGGAAGAGCGAATAGGGGGCGGTGTCGGGTGGGGCGGAGCCACGCCGTCTCCGCACGCGCGAGGCGGTGCCGGTGAGGCCACGCCTCTTCCGCCCCGCAGCTCCGACACCGCGTGTGGACTGCTCACGCTGCCGGGGCCGGGTTTCTCTGAACTCTTAACCTTGGTGTCCGGACTGGCGAGATGGCGGCGGAGGTGTTGCCGAGTGCGAGGTGGCTGTACTGTGGGGAGCCCGACGAGAGCCAGAGAGCAGTACTGGGTAAAGACTGCGGAACCGGAGCAGAGTTCCCCGTAGCTCCCTCCCCTTCGTTCCGTTTGTATGCCTCTACAGTCCTCCTGCCCCTGTCGGGCCCCTTTCCCAGCTGGGCCAAGACCCCCTCCAGTCTCCTCCACTACTTGGGGCTTGGCCAGGGTGCCTTTGTCATCATCCCACCATCTTGCTGTCACCACTTCCCAGCTGGATGAGGACGTCCCAGGCACCCTTCCCCCCAGGGCTGTACCGGTCATCCATGACCTCACCCACTCACGCCTGCCCCGCTTCTCTCCACCGGGTAGAGATTCCCCGTCTCTCTAGGTCTGGGCTGGGCCTCAGCTCTATTCCCCTAGTTATTTCCTTCTGTTGCAGCCCTCCCCAGCACTGCCCTCACTTCCCCATCTCCTCTTCCCAACTGGACCAGGACCTCCTTCAGTCCCCCTTTAGGTCAGGACCTGGGCTTCCTTACCATTCCCATTCCTTTAATCACTCCCTCCCAACGAACAGTCCAGTTCTTCCCTGCCATACACTGTGGGTCCTTCTACTCTCATCTCATTCTTGGGCTGCAATCTTACAGTCCAGTTCTCCAATGGGAAGCTGCAGAATCCAGGCAACATGCGTTTTACTTTGTACAAGAGCAATGACTCCACAAACCCCAGGAAGAAGAGTCAGCGGATCCTAGTAAGTGCCGCAGTGGCCAGTTGCCTCCACTTTGCAGGTCTCTGGAGGCCTTAGAGGCCCTTGGGTGTGGGTGGATGCGGGAGGGAGAGGAGAAAAGGGAGATAGCAAATGAGCCTTTGAAGAACTCCTGTGAGTCCCAGCAGGTTGGGGTATGGGGACAGGCTCCATTCAGTTATGTACTTTTGGTGACGTGATGGCCTTTCCTTGATTTGTTCATTCAGCAAGTGTTTATTGAGCACCCACTGTGGCCCGGTGTTGTAAGCTGCAAGGGAAACAGCTAAATCGGACCTGGCCCCACGCTGAGGGAGCTCCTACTCTAGAGCAGGGTTTCTCAGCCTCAGCACTACTGACATTCTGACCCAGATAATTCTTTGTTGTGGGCCAGACCGGTGCATCGCAGGATGTTCAGCAGCTTCCCCGGTCCCTAATCACTAGATATCAGTAGCACCTCCTCTTTGTGACACCCAGAATGTCAGACATTCCCACATGTCCCCCGAGGGGATTTGCCAGGTTGAGAACCACTGCTTTAGAGAGGTGAGAACTGGTGTTTTGAGTTCAGTAACTCATACAAGCGGACAAGCTCAGAGCCTGAGGGAGGGAGAGCGAGCTCAGTCAGAGAAGTCTCTTCTTGCCAGAAGGCCTTCCTGGGGGAGGGTGCGGCTGGCCAAGCTGAGCTCTGAAGGATGGAGGACAGTTTGACAGCTGAGGTTTCATATTCCAAGTGAAGAGGATAGCAGGGACAAACATAGGGAAGCAGGAAAAGCTTGGCTGTGATTGAGGAGTGAATAAGCCCTTTCCATAGTCCTGCCAGCATATAAGGAGTAGTCATGGGAGAGATGGGCGAAGAAGTTCAGGAAGGGCTTGGACTTTGGGCCCTTCCTGAAGGTTGCTGGCAGAACCATTTTATTGCATGCCTCTAAGTGCTGGGAGCCCAGGACCTGTCTCCCAAGGCCTGTGGTGCAGCTCCCCCAAGAACTTTTCAGACCAGCTAGAAGCTGGCACTATCTGGGGCTTCCCTTTCAAAAGTCCTCTTGCCTTTCTCCCAGGGACACCGTGGATTCACTTGGATAGTGGGGCTGGATCATCTCCCAGAGGTTCTCTAGTTCTAATCCACTGCGGTTTGGATTCTAAAGCTTTTGCAAATGTGGGAAAGGGGGTCAAGATGCTTAATACGTTTCAACATTGGTTGTAGTGGTGCTTTTTCCCTTTACATTTTAGGCAGCTGAAACAGACAGACTTTCCTATGTGGGAAACAATTTTGGGACCGGAGCTCTCAAATGCAACACTCTGTGCAGGTAGGGGTAGGGGAAGGGATGCGAGAAGGGGAGGATAGTGATGGTGAGCCTGGCACTGCTGTTTTTGGTCTTTATTTTAGGGGCAGTAGGGGAAATCTGGAGAGGTTTACCATGTCCCTGTGTTCCCAGATCCAGGGACCCTCACACCAGCATGTGGACATGCCGGAAAAGAAAAAAATGAGTTACATTTGTTGGATTTCCTAAAACCTCATTTATTTGTAATTTTCTTTAAGATAATTTTTTAGGGGCGCCTGGCTAGCTCATTCAGTGAGGCATGCGACTCTTGATCTTGTAGCTGTGAGTTTGAGCCCCACATTGGGAGTAGAGATTACTTAAATAATACAATTTTTAGTTGAGATATGATATGACATGACATTAGTTTCAGGTGTACAGCATAACCATTAGATAAATATTTGTATATGTTGCAAAACGGTCACCACAATAAGCAGTCATCCATTACCACACAGAGTTACAATTTTTTTCTTGTGGTGAGAACTTTTAAGATTTACTCTCTTAGCAACTTTCAAATACACAGTATTGTTAACTACAGTCACCATGCTGCACATTACATGCCCAGGGCTTACTTATTTTGTAACTGAAAGTACCTTCTGATCACCTTCATTACTTTGCAATATTCTTTATAACTGTCTTGTTCCCAAAAGGTGGCCTTCTCCACTTACTTGGAGTGTGTGATCAATAGGCCAAAGCTTGCCAGAAGTTTCTGCTGGAACAAGAAAAGGATTGGGTAGTGTCAGAAGCTCCCGGGTTTCCATACAGCTCTACCATTGATCAACTGGCTTTGGCAACTCTGCCCTTCACTAACCCCCAGGCTCCCCCTCGGTGCGATGAGGACTGTCCACGGGAACAGCCTGAGTAACTGTCGGGCGCTGGCAGAATGCAGACAGTGTTCCTCTGATAGTATCTAACAGTGAACCACAAAAAAGGCCCTTTCAAAGCCCCCATGGTACCACCCTGATAGACGTCAGATTAATTTTATATGCTTAAAACTGTTAACACCGCGGCCTGCCTTTATGAAGTTCTCTAGTTCTCTAGTTCAGACTGGTCTTCTCCCCATAATTCCCACAGTTTTACTTGTCTTTGCCTCCATAAAATTTATGTGTGCAATAAATGCTAGTGTAATTCTAGACTCTTATATCCCCAAAGGGTTTCCCACTACTAGGGCAGTAAGCACAAATGTAATTGGCTACCAGAATCACCTGGTAGCTTTTTTTTTTTTCCTTCCAGAGCTACCTCATGAACTCCCTCCCTCCTTCCCTCCTTTCCCTCTTATGCTAAGAATGGCTGCTGTAGGGGATTACTGTTACTCAGCAGCCAATGTTGTGTTCCTCAAGTGTATTGGGGCAGAAGGGCCAGTGAGAACTTTTAAGCAGGAAAAAGGAAGTTGTATAAACAATATGTTTTGAATAATCTGTTGTCATTGGTATTATTCCTCCTTTATTCAGGCATTTTGTGGGAATTCTGAACAAGACCTCTGGCCAGATGGAGGTGTATGATGCTGAGTTGTTCAACATGCAGCCCCTGTTTTCAGGTAGGGCCCTGTTATGAAGGCTCACAAAAACACTGCATGTTTTAGGCTTGTTGGATGAGTTGGTTTTGGATTTGTAAAACACATTTTGTCGTTATTTTTGAAAGGGCGTCTTCCTGCAAATATTTATTGATGCCCTCCTATGCTCCAGGCACAAGTTAGGGGTTGGAGATACAGCAAACCAGACATAGGTCCTGTCCCTAGAGTGTTTACAGATTTGAGGTCAGAAAATAGTCTTCTGGAAGCATTCTCATTCTTGATCTCCTAAAGCACTTGTCTTTTGGCTGCTGTGATTCAGTGGCCCCTGACACTTGGCTTTCTGTGATGTGTGCATTTGCCTCACCTCTTTGATGATGTTTTAATCACTTTTGTATCTCCCTAGCTGCTCAATAAATATTTTAATGAATAATAATAAAAAAGAAAATAGTCTTAGTTAAAGCCACTTGAACAGTGATCAGAGCAGAATATTGGAGGGCACGTCTGATATTTTTTTCATTCAGAGGTCTTTCTTAACTCTTCGTTGTTCTAGTTGGAGTAAAGGTTTTAGGGTCTCTGGCAGGTGATGGGAGTTACTGATGGGTCGGACAGTAATTTTCATGTTGAGGAGAAGTCTCTACACTTTTCTAATTTAGGAGGGGATCCATTTTTTCCCTAATCCAGTGGGAGAGCTTGTACTGCTTCTCTGTGTTGGCATCTTAGAATGCTCAAGGCTAGAGTGGGATCTTCCAGAATGATAGGTGAGAGGGTCAGACTCAAGGGGCTCCTGTTCCCTAAATCTTAAATACGGAGAACCACAGTGGGGGAGGGTATAGATGAGGAAGGATTGTTAGGATCTTGGTGGATCTGCCTCATACCTTCCGAGGCAGTAGTGCAGCTTGATTCCCTCAGAGCAGTGGTGCCAGTCCTTTTAAGAATCTGAAGGACCTGGACCTACTTCCCAGAAACGTACGTAATATACAAGAATATATATGAGATTTTGCATATGATTGTAAAGGGCTCTTGAGTCCTGAAACCTATCTGTGACTTTCCTAGGGGTACAGAGTCTATAGGTTAAGAATTCCTTGCTTTGTGAACAAATACAACTATGTTTAAAGATTTTATTTATTTATTTGACAGAGAGACAGCGAGAGAGGGAACACAAGCAGGGGGAGTTGGAGAGGGAGAAGCAGGCTTCCCGCCTAGCGGAGAGCCCATTTGGGGCTCGATCCCAGGACTCTGGGATCATGACCTGAGCTGAAGGCAGACGCTTAACTGACTGAGCCACCCAGGCACCCAGCATTTGGAGGATAATTTAAATGTAGTTGTATTTGGGGGCACCTGGGTGGCTCAGTCAGTTAAGCATCTGCCTTCAGCTCAGGTCATGATCCCAGCGTCCTGGGATCAAGTCCCACTTGGGGCTCCCTGCTCAGCGGGGAGCCTGCTTCTCCCCCTGCCCCTCCCCCTGCTCGTGCTTTCTCTCTCAAATAAATAAAATCTTTAAAAAAAAAAAAAATTATCCTCCAAATGGTTTTCTGACTTCTAAGGAGGCAAAGGAAATTGTTCATTAATCTGTTGATTAAACAAATTTTTGTTTTTACATGTAAAAAATTTGTAAGTAATGGTTTATTCTAGCCAGCATATATATATTTATACATGCACGCACATGCAACATTTATTGATTCCTTACTATGTGCTAGGCACCGTTCTAAGCTCTTTTAACGCACAACATCATTTACTTCATGTAACAACCCTCTGGTGGTTTTATCAGTGACAAAACTGGCACAGACTTTGACGGGGACATACTGCTGATATAGATGTATATTATAATATAATATACGATATAAGTTATACAATTATACTAATATATAATTATAAATTATATTATAATTATATTAATATATAATTATATTATCACTTATAATTATATAAGTAATGTTAACATAACTTATATTAAATTATATTAGTTATGTTGAGTTATTATGTTATATATATCTCATCTCATATATGTATAGGAGCTGGGAGTGAAACTCAGACAAGGTCACTCTAGAGCTTATGTTCCTGTCCACTAGATTGTACTGCCCCTATATGAATACTTTATGGGAGATTAGAGAGCTTCATGTAAGTAACACATACCTCACATTTATGCCTGCCTTTAGGTCTTTTATAAGGAGGGCAAAACTATTTACTGGAAAGAGCTGAGGTCTTGGCTTCTAGTCACATCTCGGCCACTGCCTGGTGAACTGACCTGGGGCACATCATTTCTTTGGGAGGCTTTTTCCTTATTTGTAAAATGAAGAGGTTGGACCCGATGACCCCTTCGTTTGACTCCTTATTTATTCTCCGTATCCTCTAACTGTATACTAAAGCCACAGACTAAATGTTCACAGGATCCATGATGTTAAACTCTGGGAAGTCCTGTAGTAAAGAAATCTGTTTTTCTTAGATTAACCCTGAAATAAATATTAATCACTCTTAAAACCTGTGGGCCTCACAGCTTGCTTTTCTCCCCCCTTCTCTGTTTTTGCTTGTTTTGTGTTTTGATAGATGAATCAATTGAGAGTGAATCGATACAAGAGAGTGAGACCAAAACTTTTAGAGAGAAGGTAAGTGTGACCAAACTGAGACATGGGACCTGAAGCAGGTTTCTTCTAGCCTTTGCATTTCTCCATTAGTAAAATGAGCCGGCTGAACACACGGCTGCTCCCAGCTCATTCAGTCTGTGGTTCCCCGGACAGTCTACCTGCGAGAGGCTTCTCGGCCTCACACGGTGCCGTCCTCCCGTCCGGGGCAGCTAGACACAGCTCCGTGCCGGTGTTTGGAGCTGGTTCTCTGGGCTGACATAGGTGTAGCATAACAGGTGGTTTTGGATTTAATGCAAGTTTCAGAAAATATTGGTTGTAGCCTGGAAGCTCTCACATTAAAACAAAGTAAACTTTAGGATTTTCAGTGTAGGCGGTTCCTACAAAGCTCATCTCACCCCAGATGGCAAATCGATTGAGTCTTCAGCACTGGCTGGGCACTGTATTGAGAACGGCGTGAGGCCGTCTTCAGGCTCAGTGGGAGAGCGTGAGGGATTAGCGACGTCTGCTGCGGGTGTAGGGCTGGAAAATGGTAGGCTGTGTGCTGGATTTACCAATCCTCTTTCTAGTTCAGGCTTTTCACTGTGCAAACGGGGACACCACTGATTTGTAAACAGCCCATGACAGTTTACAAAGTGAGTCCTTCAGATCCGTTACTACAACAAGCCTGTGAGATAGAGAAGTATGATTCAGCCCAGTTTACAGGTGAGGTAATCCTGGCTCAGAAAGGCTGCGAGTTTCCCCAAGTCCCACAGCTAGGAGTAGTAGTGCCCAGCCTATCCCTAGACAAACCAGATTTGTCTCTGCACAGATGGATTCTTGCATCGAAGCCTTTGGAACCACCAAACAGAAGCGGGCTTTGAACTCCAGAAGAATGAACAGAGTTGGCAGTGAATCTCTGAATTGTGCAGTAGCTAAAGCTGCAGAGAATATTATTGATGCAAAGGGTGTGACTGGTAAGCAGCTGGGACTTGGGGTAAGAGTCTGCTCATAGACACGGCTCCCTCTTCTCTTGAGATCTTTTACCTGCCCCACAGATGGAAGTAAAGGGCATCAGGGCTGGATTCCTTCCTCTCACTGAGTGCCTCCTTGGGGAACAGAGTCTGGAAACAGTAAGACACGTCTGCCCTCAGGGAGCTCCCAGTCAAGTAGAGGAGACCGGCGTGTGGACGGGTGTGTGTGTGCCGTGTCCTGGCCGCCAGGGTTCCAGCTGGCGGGGCGCAGAGGGAGAGGCCCTCAGTCTCTGGGGGTCACAAGGAGGTTTGGGGCAAGAAACCTGCTGTGATGATGATGAACTGAACCTCTAGGGACAGTGCTTCACTTTGGGATCAGCGGACCTTTTTCTCTTCTTAAACTCAGCAGCACCTTGAGCATTTAATTGTATTATTTAAAAACGTGTTTAATGCTAAAATGCATTATAAGAACATAAGAGAAAGTTTACATAAGAGCAGTTTTTCTATTAAAATGGGATTTTTAGGGACGCCTGGGTAGCTCAGTTGGTTAAGTGTCCGACTCCTGATCTCAGCTCAGGTCTTGATCTCAGGGTCCTGAGTTCAAGCCGCCCATTAGGCTCCATGCTGGGGGTGGAGCCTACCTAAAAATAAGTAAGTAAATTAAAAAAATAAAATGGGATTTTAGTAATTTTTAGAAAATCTTTTCAAACCCTATGATTATATAAATATTTTCCTGTGCTTTCTTTCAGTATTTTCACAATTTTACTTTTTATATTTAAATCTTAATGAAGATTTTTTTTTTGGCATATGGTACAGACTAATTTTATATTTTCCAAAGGATTAGCCAGCTGTCCCCAGCTCCATCCTTTTTTTTGTAGAAGATGATTTAAAAAGTCCTCCTTCTCTCTCCTCTGTCTTCTGGTCAGTTGTCCATTCTGTTCCTGTGGCAGCACTAGGCTCTTTGGATTTCAGTAGCCTCATCATCCAGCTTATTTTCTGATGGGGCAAATTCCTCCTTCCCTCCTTATTTTTCACAAACATTGGTTAGAGTAGCATGCCTTTTTTTCCCAGGTGATCCTAAGAATTGTTTTGTGAAATTCCCTCAAAATCCCATTGAGAATAAAATGGAGAGAATCAACATCTTCTTTACAATATTGTTTTCTTATCCAGGAACAGAGAAATATGTGTCTCCATTTATTTGAAAGCATAAGTAAATTTTTGAATTTTTTTGTTCAGTTTACTCTCAGCTGTCAAAGGACATTTAAAAAGAAAAGAAAAAGGGGCGCCTGCGTGGCTCAGTTGGTCAGGTGTCGGACTCATGATTTAGGCTCATTATGATCTCAGGGTCCTGGGATCGAGCCCCACATTGGGCTCCCTGCTCAGCAGGAAGTCTGCTTCTCCCTCTGCCCTTTCCCCCACCCATGCTTGCTCTCTCTCTCTCTCTCTCAAATAAATAAAATAAAACTTAAAAAAAAAACCTTAAAAGAAAAAGAATTCACTCATTTCCTATCATTTTACCAGATGAACTATTAGAATGTTCCTGTGTTCCTCTCTGTCCACATCTATATGCTTTC
Source organism: Halichoerus grypus (assembly GCF_964656455.1). Taxonomy (NCBI): domain Eukaryota; kingdom Metazoa; phylum Chordata; class Mammalia; order Carnivora; family Phocidae; genus Halichoerus; species Halichoerus grypus. The sequence goes on from NC_135725.1 coordinate 60,419,933, forward strand.
TTAATTCTTTTTTTTTTTTTTAAAGATTTTATTTATTTATTTGAGAGAGAATGAGAGACAGAGAGCAGGAGAGGGGGAGGGTCAGAGGGAGAAGCAGACTCCCTGCTGAGCAGGGAGCCCGATGCGGGACTCGATCCCGGGACTCCAGGATCATGACCTGAGCTGAAGGCAGTCGCTTAGCCAACTGAGCCACCCAGGCGCCCTGCTTTCTTAATTCTTATGTTGTTTTTCTTGTTGGGTTGTTCACAGTTTTATATTCTGATTTTTTTTTTTAAGGTTTTATTTATTTATTTGACAGAGACAGCTAGAGAGGGAACACACGCAGGGAGAGTGGGAGAGGGAGAAGCAGGCTTCATGCTGAGCAGGGAGCCCGACGCGGGACTTGATCCCAGGACTCTGGGATCATGACCTGAGCCGGCAGACATTTAACAACTGAGCCACCCAGGCGCCCCAAGTTTTTTGTTTTTACTCACTGTGGAGAAGTTTTCTGGAAGTTAAGCTATGAAAGGCTCTCTTCCTCACTTTTAGCTTCTCTTGTATGGTAAATATTTATTAGCACACCTGTCCCACCCAACTACTGTCGGGTTACTTGAGGGGACCACGCTGCGTGCACCTTCTCCAGTGCCTGGTTAGGTTTGTGTCGTGAGTGGACATCGGCCTGGACCCATCAGCCTGGTCAGCCTGCATTGGCTGAAGCATTCAGATTAGGAGTTTTTGGACCAATTAATCTTGAGTGCATGAGTTGCAGAGTATTGGGGAACCTGAACCCAAACAGGATGATACCGACCCCGTCTCTTCCTTTATTGAAAAGCTCTGGTCAATGACGCCATCCATGATGACCTGCAAGATGACTCCCTCTACCTTCCTCCCTGCCACGCTGATGCAGCCAAGCCTGAAGACGTGTATAAATTTGAAGACCGTATCCTTGTTGCAGTAGAAATACTGCTTTATTTCACAAGTTGGGAGATGCATACATGAGTGGGCAGACAGGCTCTCTGAGGATGTTGCTGGTCCCATGATGCTCACAGAAGCTACAGCAGGACCTCTGCACTTGCCCCGGCGCTGTTGCTGGGAGGTCAGCTAGGCTTCCTCACTGGCTGAGGGAGCGGCCCTCAGCCCCTGAGCCGCAAGCCCATTCCTCAGCCAAGTGCCACGTGCCCTCAAGCGCAGCCCTGTGGGGGGTCACTATGAGTAGTCAAATAAGACTTTTAAGTCAGCCCTAAGTCTAGGGCAGACTGATTTGTAATAAGTAGAGCGTGGAATTTCCCTACTTGTGGGTCTAGTCAGAGGGAAAATGCCTGTAGTAGCTTTGTGATAAGCTGAGGAGGCAGAAAAGCCTTGGCAGGGAATGGGCTCTGGGCTGGGAGTCTGGAGAACCGAGTCCCTGCACTCAGCCCCAGTGTATACATTCTGTGTGATCTTCCCCCATCTGGGCCTCAGTTTTCCCATCTCTAACATGGGGCTACTCTGAGATGAGCGAGCTAGTTGGATGTTTCCATTTTGGCCAGATTATGTTCTTGACCTGTCACTAGTTCTCTCCACTGCAGAGTATGAAGCTCTTCAGAGCCCATCCGAAGCTTTCAGGAATGTCTCATCAGAGGAAATACTGAAGATGATTGAAGAGAACAGGTACCCCCCCACCCCCCCACCCCTTGGGTAGATGGAGTGTCTGGGGCAGTGATGTCAGAACACGACAGTAGTCAGACACGAAGTGGACCTTAAGGGGTGTCCGTCGGTGAGGGCATGTCTTTTCAACATTTGAACATGAACAAGCCAGTGTTTTCTTGAAAATGTTTGGGCTTGGGGCGCCTGGGTGGCTCAGTCGTTAAGCGTCTGCCTTCGGCTCAGGTCATGATCCCAGGGCCCTGGGATCGAGCCCGGCATCGGGCTCCCTGCTCGGCGGGAAGCCTGCTTCTCCCTCTCCCACTCCCCCTGCTTGTGTTCCCTCTCTCACTGTGTCTCTCTCTGTCAAATAAATAAAATCTTTAAAAAAAAAAAAGAAGAAAAAATGTTTGGGCTTTCAGGCCTCTTGTCCCAAGGCTGTGGGTGGCAGTCAAGGGAGAGAGAGGTGGCCTCTGCATGGAGCCTGTGACTGAGCAGAGGGTGGTGAGGCCTTGTGGTTGGGGGCTTGGAACCGGGGCTGGCCCGTGTTCCCAGTGTTATGCTGATAGTGATTGTCCCTGGTGGGGCCCAGGTGCTAGCCTGCGAGTAGGTGCCAGTGGGGGTGATGGTGTGCTGAGTGAGCTTTTATACACAAAGTTAAATTTATGGGGCACCTGGGGAGCTCAGTCGGTTAAGGGTCTGACTCTTGATTTCCGCTCAGGTTATGATCTCAGGGTCCCGAGGTTGAGCCCCGCTTCGGGCTCCACACTCAGGGAGTCTGCTTCTCTCCCTCTCTCTCCCTCTGCCCCTCCCTCTGCTCATGCGCATGCTTTCTCTCTAAAATAAATAAATCTGGGGCACCTGGGTGGCTCAGTCATTGGGCGTCTGCCTTCGGCTCAGGTCATGATCCCAGGGTCCTGGGATCGAGCCCTGCATCGGGCTCCCTGCTCGGCAGGAAGCCTGCTTCTCCCTCTCCCACTCCCCCTGCTTGTGTTCCCTCTCTCGCTGTGTCTCTCTCTGTCAAATAAATAAATAAAATCTTTAAAACAAATAGAAAAAATAAAAAAATAATAATAAAATAAATCTTTAAAAAAAAGTTAAATTTACGTGTTTAAGTACTGTATATTTTAAAGAACTCAGATTATCTCCCCTGTCTCCTTTGGCCCTTAAATCAGCTTTTCTTTTATGATGATAGTGGAATTTTCTTGCTTTTGAGTTTTTTCTTTTAAATAATTTCCTCTTGAGAAAATAAAAAATTGCCAACCCTAGGTTGGTTCCCTGATTTTTGAAAGTGCTTTTTTTGTTGTTGTTCCAAAGATACGTTTCCAGAAAAGCTTATTCTTGGTTCTGGGTTGTCTTCATGTACTTGTGGCCCTGCAGCAGGTGCAGGAATGGGCTCTGGGCTGAGAGTCTGGAGAACTGAGGCCCTGAGCTCTGCCTGAGGTGCTGTGTGATCTTCCCCTCTCTGAGCCTCAGTTTTCTAATCTGTAAAACGAGGCTGCTGTATAAGTTGGTCTTGAAGAGCCTTCCTACCTCTGTGAGTCCGGGCTCCTCATGGTGGTGGCACAGTACATAAAGATCACAGCTGACGCTGATGGAGCTCTTACATGTGCCTGTTTCTACACTTTCCTCGCATTGGCTCATTTAATGCAGAGAAAACCTCTAGGGGGAGGCTACTATCTTTGTCCTAAATTTTTAGGTGAAGATGATGTACAGAGACGTATAGAAGATAGAAACTTGCCCAGGCCACTGAATGGCAGAGAGGGGGTTCAGACCCAGGCAGTCTGACCCACGAGCCTGTGCCCCAGACCACTGCGTCAGGATGGGGCAGCCTGCGGCCTGTGTGGCAGCTCCGGTCTGCTGCCTGTGACTGAAGCTGTGAACACAGCCGCGGCCGGTCGTTTGTGTATTATAATGCTGCTCTCGCAGTACTTTGGCGGCTTTGGGTACCTGCAGCAGAGACCAGATGGGCCACAAAGCCCGAAATATTTACTGACTAGCCCTTTAGCGCCTTAGCTCTGAAGCGTGCTCGCTGTGTTATGAGGAGCATTAGGATGGCCCTTCCTCGACTGCTAGTGTGTATCAGCTGTGGGGGATGCCCACTGTTTTCATTGTGAGAGTGGGAAGTGCTCCTGACAGAGTTGGTCTTACACATTCCTCCCTTGCCCCCCGCCCCCCCCCCCCGTTTTAGCCACTGCTCCTTTGTCATAGAAGCGTTGAAGTCTTTGCCATCAGATGAGGAGAGCCGAGACCGCCAGGCCCGATGCATATGGTTTCTGGACACACTCATCAAATTTCGAGCACAGAAAGTGATTAAGCGGAAAAGTAAGTCCATGATAGACATTTTATTCTAGTTATTTCCAGCCTGTTATTTGTCTCTTAGGCCAGCTCTAATGAGAGAAGAAAATGCATGTACTTGTCTAGATCTTTATTTCCGTGTAACAGTGGGGTTCCTGTAGGCGCCGCCGACATGCCGAAGGGATCGGCCCAGCCCTGTCCCCATCTGAAAGTGGGGACAGGCCGCGTCGTACGCTTGTTCAGAGCTAACATTCACTGCTTCTCTTCTGCATTGGGCAAAATGTAGTATCCAGTCAAATCAAATGAAAATTTTAAGGGACGGTCGGACAAACATCAGTCCTGTGTGGAGAAAAATCGGCCTTGCTCACGTGAAGGCTGGTGGCAGGGCTATGTTGTGTCAGCTTATCTCCCACTGAGAAAGAAGAGAGTCCATTTCCCCTGGTAACCCGTGTCACCTACAGCGAGGGCCACGGGTGGGGGGAGGGGGGTTGCCTTGCACTCCTATCTTCCTGCAGTTGGAAACCCACCTGTGGTTTTAGGCACAAGGTGGTGCCGTCTTGTTACGGTGCTTGAGCTCCCGGGAGTCTGAATGTTGTCATTACTTGCTTGCTGCTCATTTTCACATTCCAGGCTCCCCTCCTTTCCCTCTCCCTGGGCTTTCGCCACAATCTGTGTTGCATCTTACAAATTCTGCTGCTTTAGGCCTCATTGGAGTCTGTTTTTCCTTCTCACCGCTGCCCCATCACAGACGTCTCTCGGGGGCGTGCGGCCTGCAGGCTGAAGCACCCCCGAGCGTGCTTGCATCGGGAAGTGGCTCTCCTGTTTCACGGGCCCCTGCTTCTCTTACCACATGGTTCTGTTCTTGTGGCACAGCTGTTGGCCTCTTGTCCCAGCTCACGGAGGAGGTGTGGTCCAAGGGTTTGGAAACAAAATGAGCAAACTCACCTTTGTGTTGCAGGTGCCCTGGGGCCTGGAGTCCCCCACATCATCAACACCAAACTGCTGAAGCATTTCACCTGCTTGACCTACAACAACGGCAGGTCGGAGACTGACTTCGGGGCTTCTGCCTATAAAGGAGAAAGCGGGCAGGGAGGGTGGGACTAGAGCATGGATTGGCTTCCATGTCCGCAGACACCTCTGAGGAGAGCACTCACGGCCCTTTGCAGGGGCCTGGGGTCAAGTCAGTTGAGAAAACCCTGTATATTACATGCTCTGTCCCCCTTGGAGAAGCTCCCATTAGAGGCTCTGGGAAGTCCTGCCATGGAGACTTCTTTCCAGGAACCCCTCCTCATAGCCCACCGAGCCAGTGTGCCGAGGGAAGGCGGTGTAGCAGGAAAGGGCAGGCCAGCGTAGGGGCTTGGGGAGAGGACCCCCAGCGGCACATCTGGCCGCCGTTCTTGCCCTTTGCTTGGACTGTTTCCTGCTCTGAGTGTGCTTGGAAACATCCTCAGCAACTGGGTTTGGGATGACTGGTCTCCCAGCAGCCCAGACAGGCCCGGAGGGTCCTTGTGTTTGCGAGGCTCAAACTGGGCCTGGGGAAAGTATACGTGTGGGTTTCTCTGACCCACTTGGAGGGAACACTGAGGTTGGCTCACTTCTCCACTGTGTGTGAAGGTGTGGGCACCTTGACAGGACCAGGAATGGTGCTCATCTTTCTTTTCTTCTCCCCAAGATGGGAAGACATTGAGTGTGCATGAGAACAGGCCTGGATGTTTTTATTTCGCTTTCGGAATAATCATCTTAGTTTAATGCTGTCTCTCCTTCACTGCCATTGCTTTTGTAGCCTCCGGAACTTAATTTCGGATTCTATGAAGGCGAAGATCACTGCATATGTAATCATACTTGCCTTGCACATAAGCGACTTCCAGATTGACCTGACCGTGTTACAGAGAGACTTGAAGCTCAGTGAGAGAAGGTGAGCACCACAGAATAACAAGCTCCCTGCAGGGTGCTTGATGTATTTCTAGTACTGCTGGAAAGCAGGACGCACCATCAAGGGGCAACTGGGGACACGTAGTATGGATGAGACTTGGGACCGGGGGACAGTTGTCAGTGCATGAGTGAGTAAAAGGATGAGCAACCAGACATGGAGTGCCTTGTCTCTGTGAGGCACAGTTTTAAGTCTGTGATGATCTCAGTGATTTCCCTACAAAACAACAGGAGAACCCTCAGTTCAGAGAAGTCATTGACTTTCCCAGGCTCACACAACCAAGATGGGAAATAGTTGGGCTTCAAGCCTGAGCCTTCCCATAGCATTCTGTCCCTTTGTAACCAAGCAGTCTCGGAATTGCTGTCACTGGGGAGAGGGGGTCTGTATGGTCGTGAGGGGTGGAGCCCAGGGCTGGAAGTTGTAAGACACCCCAATCTCAGCTTAACAAAAAGAACTTTCTCTGAGTCAGATAGAAGGGGTTGCCAGGTGAGGTGTTGGAAGCAAGGTGGGGCTGCCATTTGTCAGGGATGTCACATGGGGACTTCTGTGACCCAGCAGCCCTGCTGAGCAGCAGGGACAGACTTGGAGGGTCCTGGGAGAGATGGCAGAATTGTGGTCTTGGGCCCTTTCCAGGATTGCTAGGAGAGATTCAGACTAAGTAGGGAGCAGAACTTCCAGGATCGTGAACTGTGGGATATGTTGGCATTTGTTGGTGATTTGGGGCATCTGGTATCCAAGGCTGCTGCTGGTGTTCCAAGAGAGCCTGTGAGAATACCCTTGTCTGGATTCTTCTAGCAGTCCCGGGAGGGGTTATCCTGAGAGCTGTCCACAGAAGGTATTCTCACAGGCAGTGAGTTTGAAAATAAAAGAGCAATAAGATACTTGGAGCCCGTACAGCTTCTACCAAAATGCCAGCAAGTGCCCAGTGCTGGTTATCAGAAGTAAGCAGAGTTACTAATAGTGTCGAGATAGCCTGGTTTTCCATTACTTATATGGATATTTTCTGATGGCAAGACATTAAAATGAAATTGCCTTTGATGGCTCTGGGTCTTGTTTCCTTCTCTGCTTTGCTCCTGGTGGCCACGTTGGGGGTTCTGTCTTCGTGGCCAGGAGCGTGAATGTGCTGCTCCCTCATGTCAGGCCTACTGAGGACACTCTCCCCCATTTGTTCTGTGTTTGCTCCTTAGGATGATTGAGATGGCGAAAGCCCTGAGGCTGCAGATCTCTAAAAGAAGGGTGTCTCTAGCAGCTGGCGGGGAGGAGGGTCACAAACTGGGCACTCTATCCATCCCGCTGCCTCCAGCCCAGACCTCGGGACACCAGTCGAAGCGGAGGAGAATCACCTAGACGCGTGCTTTCCACATAGAGCATTTTGGCCACACACAGCCACTACTTCTGTTCATTTCCATTTTTATTTTTACAATGAGAAGGAAAAAGAAGCCTTGCTGTGGCATGGGTATGAAGCCAGAAGGCAGCATCTCAAGTTGTGCTGGTCTTCAGTGGAAACATAAAGTGATGGCCATGTTGGACTTGACCTCTCTTTGGTGTTGCTGTGATTATGAGTGGCAGCTGGTTCCTGTGGGAGGGTGGGGCCTGGGGAAGTCAGAGTCCACAGATCTTATGGGCTGCACCCCATGGCAGATCTAATGGATAATTGTTAATAAAGAGAAACATGAAGCGCCATGCTTAGCCTGGAAGAGCCATCGGAGTCCGTGGTGAGGAGGATACAGCCCGGCTGGGCTGGAAGAGGAGGCCTCGGGCTTGATCAGTAGCTAGCTGTGGGTCGCCTGTGCCCTTGGGCCGCCGGAGGAGGCCCATGAGTCTGAGGCTGCCGTCACCGGGGAGCCAAACCCAAGGAAGTGCTTAGCCCCCCAGTCGCTCTGCCTGGCTCGGGCCACACACAGGGCAGGGAGCAGCTTGAAAGCTCATTCTTGGGAGAGAGGAAGCAGTCAGAGTGAAGGACGGAAAACACACTGTTCTAGATCTCTTTAGAAGGGGATTTCATGCATGGACAGAAAGCTGTAGAACTGTGAAAGGGCTGCGCGTGTGGGAATCAGGAGGCGGGCCCTGGAACTGCTAGGTTCAAGAGCACACAGCGGAGGCTGCTCCTCAGGCCAGGCATGGAGATGCCCCTCCTGCCCGACCCTGCTGCTTGGGTCCCTGCAGCCGGTGAGGGCGGCCAGCCCTGCTTGCGGTGCCCGCGGTTCCACTCCTTTGCTGATCAGCACAAACAGCCAAAAGATCAAGATGCTGGCCTCCATCTTGCTTCCTTCTGTGACCATTTGACCCTTGAACAACCCAGGGTGAGGGGCGCCAAGCCCTCACACAGTCAAAAAGCCATATGTCATTTTGACTCCCCCCCCCCCCCCCCCCCGCCCCCAAGCTTTACTGATAGCCTGCTCCCTTGTAAGCCTCACTGGTGAACAGTCAGTTAACACATACTTTGTATGTTACACAGATTACATACTATGTTCTTACAATAGAGTAAGATAGAAAAAAAAGATGTTAGGAAAATATAGTACTTTATTTATTGAAAAAAAAATTCACATGTTCAGTGGGCCCACACAGTTCAAACCCATGTTGTTCAAGAGTCAACTATAATTTCATAATTTTCTGCCAGGCACATGTATTACTTCTATAATCCGCAGGGGTAAATGGGTATTATTTAAGAAGAGAGAAGCTACTGGAGAGCACTGTTTGAGCTTCAGAGGTTGAAAGCAAGATGGCGACTCGACTATGGTTTATCTTGCAAATGCCAGACAGGTAGTGTTTTCATAAGGAAGAGTGGTCTTGGGTCTATTTGTGTGAGTGTATTTATAGATGTGAAAGCTTTGGGGGAAGGAAATTGATTTTTTTTTCCCCTGAACTTTTGAAATTATTCTTTCCACTCCATTTGTATTTGAGCCCATGAAGGTATTCTTATTTCTTCCTTCTTGGGCACTGCATTAGACGTAAAACTGTTAACTGGCATACGATGTGGGTTTTGCTAAAATGACTCCCCTTGAAGTCTTCACTGGACTCTCTCGAGTGCTTAAAAAATGGGGTCCCAAGGAAGACCACCCTCTGAAATCTATCTTGCTCTTCTGCCTGGTTCATTTCACCCCTGTGCTCTGACAACCCCGGAGAACCAGTCAGAAACCAGCCCGGCATCGTTGGGATTGAGGCTCCATCAGCCCCAGGTAAGGGGCTCAGGGTGAGGCCCCGGCGCTGGGCGCTGTCTGTCGGAAAGGTTTATGTAGAGGCCGATCTGGCATCACCTTATCCTGTGGACGTAACATTAGTCTGCAGAAAAAGAGATCAGAGCTGGGTAGAATCTCTTTAAATATTAATAATAGTGATGCCTTTTGCCACACATCTCCAAAGAGCCCGGAGCGTTTCAGACATTACCTCATCACTAATTTTCACAGTGTTCTTGGGTGAGAAGCGATGGCAAGTATTATGGTCTCCACTTGGGGCAGAAGGTAGCAAACGCTTCAGATAGTGGAGCTGAACTCAGGAGTGGTTCTGACCAGATACCAACTGATAAAAAGAGTCGAGGCCTTTTTTGTGGCATATTCTTCTACGATTGTCGTACATTTCACACACATGAACTTGCCTTCCTGCACTTTGCTCCACGGCATTAATGAGGGTCTGTGTGAGCAAGGTGCCGTGCTGAGCACCGTGGCTAGAGGCGAAGTTTATCTCCTTAGTCCTATGCTTTAGGCCTTTGGTGATGGGGCTTCTACCTGCCCGTCCTACCCTAAGTCCCTCAAACCTATTTCACATAGCCTTGGTCCCTGCATCCTTCTTCCTGGTCTTTTAAGTTCGCCTCCTGCCATCTCCCCTTCTGTGCACTTTCTGTGTCCTCCGCCCCCAGCCCTGCAGGTGTCGCTCTCCTTCCTGGCCTGGTCCCCTGCCCCACAAAGCCTGCCCTGATACCCCCCTACTGTAGCCATGGCTGGACGTGAGCTCCCATCACCAAACATTCCCAGCCCCTCTGCTGGGGCCCTTACTCATCTCTACTTGGTTATTTATTATTAATTAATATCAGAGACTGTGAGAGAGGGAACACAAGCAGGGGGAGCTGGAGAGGGAGAAGCAGACTCCCCGCTGAGCAGGCAACCTGATGGGCTCGATCCCAGGACCCTGAAATCATGACCTGAGCTTAAGGCAGACGCTTAATGACTGAGCCACCCAGGCGCCCCACTACTTGGTATTTTAGTGATTTATGTGCACTGCTCACTGACATTTCGTGACTGCAGGGATAGTGCGGTTCATCTTTGTGTGTCTTTCAGTGACTTGCCCCCGTTAGATATGCAAGTATTCATCGGATAAAGGAGTGAAACTGGCATCATTCCAGGCCACCGTTCACCAGTTTGTGCAGAGCCCTGGGGGGGCGGGGTGCAGAGGACCGGGGGCACCGATAGAACCCCGCTGGGCCTGCACCCTGGCTGCCTACATGCCTGTCCTGTCGTCTCAGCACCCGCACCCTGTTCCATCCCGTCCCCCCTCCTATGGCAGGTTGTGTGAGGCCGGGCAGGTCATTTAATCTTCCCGTGGCGTCGTCCCCCCATCTGTTGAGGGGGGATAATGTGTTTGAGGTGACCTACCTCCCCAGGAGGCCGGGAGGCTTATCGACTTAATGCCGAGCCGCTCGCTTTAACCCGAGGCAGCTGGGCAGCCCCAGCAGGGCAGCCGGCACGCTCTCTGTTGCCCGTGGCCCGGCGGTAGCCGGGTTGGCGTCAAGAACCTGTCGGGTCTCCTCCCTGGGCTGGTTCCGGTGGCTGAGGTGGGGGGAGGACAGTGGCATCTGGAGGGCTTCTGGGCCTGTGCTGCTGAAGGGGGAGAGGCCAGACCCCTGGGGTCGGGGGCATGGCTGAGGCTGCCCAGGATCCGCCCGAGAGCGGGCGCCGGGCCCCTGGGGGACCGTCCCACTTGGCCCTCATGGTCCAGCGATGCGCTTTACTTGGGCTCATGGACGAGCTATGGGAAGGTCATTTGATACTCCCCTTCTTGTGGCCACTATCTTGGGAAGGTGGCCTTTTCTCTTTAAAAAGAGCTGCGAGCTGGGAGGCCCAGGAGCACTGTGGGGAGGAGGGGAGGTGCCCGTGCGGGGAAGAGGGGCCGATTGCTCTCCTTGGACGACTCCCCTCAGCTCGGCGCCACTGGTGAGTTGTGTTCTCATTCTGGAATATGTCCTGCTTTCTCTAAATGGTTCGCAGAAAGGGAGCTGGGTTTTTAAAATTGCAGCATTTTTTAAATGAAGTTTGTGATTCCAGTTAGCATACAGTGTTGTATTAGTTTCAGGTGTACAGTATAGTGATTCAGCACTTCTCTGCAGCGCCCTGTGCTCATCACGATAAGTGCTCTCCTTAATCCCCATCACCTGTTCCCCCATCCCCCCACCCTCTGGTAACCATCGTTTTGTTGTCTAATTAAGAGTCTGTTTCTTGGTTTCTTTTTGCCTTTGCTCATTTGTTTTGTTTCTTAAATTATTTAATTTCTTAAATTCTTAAATGTGAGTAGAATTGTATGGTATTTGTCTTTCTCTGACTGATTTATTTCACTTAGCATTATACTCTAGCTCCGTCCACATCATTGCAAGTGACAAGATTTCATTTTTTTTTTTGTGGCCGAGTAATATTCCTAATTGTATTTTTCCTGTATATTTTAAAATTTATTTCCATGGTATATTCTCGAGCACTTATTCTTCGGGAAACCTCTTTAAGTGAAGGCTCTTTCAGTCTTCATAATTGCAATTATTTATTATGGGTTCTTCTCCAATTTAACTGTTAATTTTTTCTCATGTTTTCCATTTCCCAACTGCAGTATCTTTAAGCATTTTCTACAGAGGTGGGATAATACTTAGTTTTGGAACTAAATTGCCAACAGGCTTTCAAATTTGTGAGCTCATAGGATGTAAGACCTGACCCTGGAGATTGTTCAGGCTGAGCATCTCTGTGGCTCTGATGGGGCAGTGATGTCCTTAGAGGGCAGCGAGGGCTCTCAGGTTACCCAGCGAACCAGTGACAGAATCAGGACTCGAACCCAGGTCTCCTGACTCCTTTGTCAGTAACTCTCCAGTCTACCCTATAGGATTTAGTGTCTGAATTACAAGGGAGAAGGAAAAGTCGCGGTATGATTTTGTTTTTCCATGTGCTTTAATCTGATTAAAAACGAATTTTCTAGCTTTAGAAATGCCTGTGTCGAGGGGCACCTGGGTGGCTCAGTTGGTTAAGCATCTGCCTTTGGTTCAGGTCATGATCTTAGGGTCCTGGGATCCAGCCCCGCCCCCGTTCATGCGGTCTCTCTCAAATAAATAAAATCTTAAAAAAAAAAAAAAAGGAATGCCTGTGTTGTAGACCACAGCTGATCCTCCTACCTTGAACCCCTTGATTCATTTGCCCATCTACAAGGAGGATCCTTAAAGTGTGGTCCCTATCAGCGTTACCTGGGGCTTGTTAGAAATGCAAAATCTGAGCCCCACCCCAACCTGCAGACACACAAACTCTGGGCACAGGGCCCCCCTGTGTTGTACCAAGCTCCGCAGCTCCTCGGTAAAGTCAGAACCACCGCCTGGCAGGACTTAAATCACACCCTCCCTGTGTTTGATGCTAGTGCAGTGACCTGCTTGGCTCTTGTGGGTTCTGAGCTGTCTTCACTGAAGAAGGAGCTTCTCTGTTGCTGCCGCCGCCAGTTTTTGGTGATCATCCCCCTCCTTCACTCTGCTTCCTTCCTTCTGCACAATCCATGTGCACATGCACACACACATCCCGCAGGAGTGAAAGATACGGGTAGATAATGATAGCAAATAGGGGATTTCAGTAGAAACGGGTTTGTAGACCAAATGTCCCAGCCTCTGGATAGAGTTCGTACGTTTCCAGACTTGCTCCCTCTCTAAGCGCCGTGATAAATTCGGCTGCTGCTGACCATATTGTGCTGTTTCTGCCATTTGTTACTTTAGTCATTCGGAATTTTTAGTACCTTGTGTTTGCATGACATATGTTCAGTGTGAGGGGAAAATGTATTTGGGTTTATAGTTTATCAGGAGGTAGAGAGTATGTTCAGAAATAACTTTGGGGCACCTGGGTGGCTCAGTCGTTAAGCGTCTGCCTTCAGCTCAGGTCATGATTTCAGGGTCCTGGGATCGAGCCCCAGATCGGGCTCCCTGCTCAGCAGGGAGCCTGCTTCTCCCTCTCCCACTCCCCCTGCTTGTGCTCTCTCTCTCACTGTGTCTCAAATAAATAAATAAAATCTTAAAAAAAAAAAACTGTAAGGCAAGCCAGCTGGGATAAATAATGAGAATCATCTCTAGTAAAAGGTTGTGGAAGCCTGGAGATTTTGGGCAGGTGTTGTGGAAGAGGACATCATGGAAGACTTCATGGAGGAGGTAGCGTTGGAGTGAGTCTCACAAGGAGGCAGAGGTTTGACATGGGGAGTTTGGGGGTGGGTAAAGAACATTCTGGGCAGAGGTGGGAAGAAGATAAAGGCATGGCAGTGGCTTCCAGTGCATTTTGTTGGGACCAGGGGTTATTTGAAGGTGATTAGAAGGAAATGAGGCTATTCAAGTAGGTCAGTGCCAAAAGGAGAAGGATCTTCAAACACCCACTTAGGAGTTTGTTCTTTATCCTGAAGGCAATGGGGAGCCATTGAAGGGTTTTGAATGAGGGCAAGGCATGAGCAGAGCTGTGCTTTTAGTGAAACTAATCTGCCATCAGAGTATGAGGTAGACTGAAGTGGGTGAAGGGGAAATGGGGAGGATCTGTTTTTATTTTGTAACTGTTTTGCAGCAGTATGTTGATACATTGAACCATCATCTAATGTTTAGTTAGGAGGTAATTGCTTTTCTTATGGTGGTCATTGGATTTTGAAATGAGCTTCCAGGGCCTAGATTATTGTCCAGGGAAACACAGTTCTAATTTCGTAATGAGGAAACTGCAAGAAAATAGAAATTGCTTAACAGAAGGGCTTCATAGGAAACTTCCAGAACTTCTTTCTTCCTTTTCTTTTCTAACATTTTCTTTTAAACAAAAGGAATGTGTATTCATTTTACCCAGTAATGACCTGGTAATGTCAGCTCACATAAAATCTGAACAGCAAGCACCTGAAATGTAGCTCGCTCTTCTTCTTCCTCTGCCCCCAAAGCCATTCTTCCTCTCAGTGGTGGACTGACTCTGTTAAGGCACCTGAACCTCGCTCATTTCACAAGGCTCTGCCTTCTTGCAGTGGTGGCTCCCCTGGGAATAGTTGTAGCAAACTGGGATGTCCTGAAGTTACAGATGTGCCGGGACTTCTAGTATTTGTCGTATAGAGAAGACTCTGTTGCTGTTGATTATTTTCAGAAGGGCTGTATTTCTGGGGCCTGGGCTTTGGCTGGCTAGCACCGTTGGTTTCAGTCATCCCGCCAGTATTTATTAAATACTGAAGAATCATGGTGACTCAGACCCCTGAGGCCCTGCTCCCAAGGATCTTCTACTCCAGCAGGGGATATACACAAATAGTCGAATATAGTTTTGAGAGACGGAAACTATGGACAAGTGGACAAGCCACAGAGGGAAGAGCGTACCGGCAATGACGGGCATGAGCAAAAGGGAAGAGGGTCTGTGGGGCTGGAACTCCCTGGGAGGTGGAGCACAGGTGGATGGAGGACCTTAAAGAGGCTGGAGAGCTGAATGGGGCCTGAACGGGGGTGGGGGGGAGGGCCTTGAAGGTCAATAAAAAGCACACATCTGTGAAAATAGTAGCTACCATTTATGAGCCCAGGCGGACTGGCTCCAGAGTTTGCACTGCGGACCCTAATCAATTCTCCTAAAAGTTATGGGGTGACATCATAGGGTTTGATGCAGGGTCAGATTTGCATCTTAGAAAAACTGCTGTGGGGCACCTGGGTGGCTCAGTTGGTTAAGCAGCCGGCTCTTGGTTTCGGCTCAGGTCGGGAGCTGAGGGTCCTGGGATCGAGCCCCGTATCTGGCTCCCCGCTCAGTGAGGAGTCTGCCTGAGGATTCTCTCTCCCCCCCCCCCGCCACTCCCCCTGTTCATGCGCTCTCTCTAAAATAAAGAAATAAATCTTACAAAAAAGAAAAAGAGATTGTGGTGTGGAGATGGCTTGGCAGGAGAGAAAGACTGAAGCAGGGAGGGCGGGTGCTGCATGACCCACGTAAGAGCCTGGACGTGTGTGATGGCAGCGGAGGCGGAAGAGGTGGAAATGCGGGAGACGTGTGGGGGTCACAGCAGCAGGGCCTGGAGAGTGGTTGGGTTCCGAGGGGGGTACAAAGGCTCTCAGACCAACAACGCCCCAGTTCCGGGCCCAGGGAGTGGGGTGTTCGTGGTGCTCCTGATGTCGGTGTCGCAGGTGCGCCCCAAGGTGGGCCGGTTCGTGGCTGTCCCAGGAGAACCGACCAGACCTCTGAGCTCTCTGCCAGACGGAGCACGGAGTCCGGGTGCAGACCTTCCACCCCTTCCAGGTCTGCAGGCGGGAGTGGAGGGGGAAGGGGCAGGGCTGCTGGTGGGCGCGGGCTCACCCAGGGCCATTCCCCTGGGAGCTTGTGTTCGGTCCTCGGGGCTTTGATTCTCAGAGACAATCGCTCTGATCCTAAGACAGGTGTCATTGTGCACTAACAGTAATCGGATTTTTTTAAAAAAAGAGTCCAGTTTACTGCCCATACCCAGCATCCAGCAGATCAAAGTTGTTTTGCGTCTCCTGTCTCTGCCCAGCGTCACTTTAGTGTTGTGTCCAGAGCGTAGATACGGCTTTATCGCCTATGGTTTACACCTTAGAAGGCTTCCTTAGGGCTGCATCTCTGGCTTTGGGCCCTGTGGTTGCAGTGACCTACCTCTGAGCCCAGGTGGCATTCACTGACTGTCGTCAGCCCCGCTGCCAACAGCTGCCCTCCCCCAGCAGCTGATGCGACTCCCTGCGTGGTTTGCTCCAAAGTGGGTAACTGCAGGAGGGAGAAGAGGGTTCTGGGCAGAATGCTTAATCAGGGCTTAATGACGCCAGCCAGAGTGGCCTGTTGGTTTGAACCCTCACCCGGGGTCCCGATTGGCAGGTGGCACCTGACGCTCTTGGATGTTTGACAGCCGTCAGCCATTCCCAAGCCCCAGGCGGCGACGCGCAGGACACACGCCGTCCCGCTGGCTGGCAGGAGCCAGCTCATGGGCGCCCCGGAGCATTTTAGATGTCCCTGTCTCATGGGCCCCACACCCTGCCTTGTCCTGGCCAGGAGTTACTTATCTAGGGGTCCCCTGGGCTCTGTCACCCTGGGGACTGTCTGATGAACCTGTCTCCTCGACCACGGCCAGCACGAGGCTCAGCCGCAAGAGGTGCTGGATGAGTCGAAGGAAAGGCATTGATTTGGGATCCCATCCCTTGACTGGAGATGGTGCAGTCCCTTCAGACTGGAGTCTGAAGACCCAGGGACTAGACTTGAACCCTGCAGGGACTGGGGCCCCCAATCCACCACCAGTGCCAGCTCTATGGGAGGATGAGGACTTTCAGAGAGGACTTGAGACCTGTCTGGCCAGGACAGAGCCTCATGTCCCAGGTCACAGAGGCTGGAGCTCTGTGGAGCAGGTGGGGCCCAGCTCCGGAAGCCATTGTGTTTCTGGGCTGCACTGTGGTTACTGTGTGTCGGCTGATGGATTTGGGATCCCGCCTTCCTTGGGGCAGCTGCAGGAGCCCTCGGTCTGCATTTCCCAGGCACGGCACTTGCTGTGGGTTTCGTTTTGGGGGCCTGTGCTAGCAAATATGCCCAGGAGCCCCTGAAAGTTAGTTGGCGTGTCCTCATACTTGATGACTCAGTGGATAGTGAAAGACAAGTCTGGGCTTTGAGTTTAGGTTCCACCTTTTTGTGAGTTACGTCCAGGTGGTTGTCAAGAGAATTTTTCTTAACCAGAGGAGGGCATTTGCAAAAACCAAGTCTATAGGGAGGGAAGGAACTTCATACTGAATGTCAAGGGCACGCTAAGGCCGGTGGGATCTGGTGGTGTCCGAGCTGGAAAGGCCCTCCCGGCCTCAAGGCCGCCCTGAATCCTCTGTGGCTGTGGGCAGCAGGGGACAGCAGGGGACTTGTTATCACCAGAGTCTATCTTTTGTCTGTCTTGGCTGTGTTTGGCATGGGTTGCTCACATATTCTTTTGGTAAAATATATACACGTAAACTTAACCTCTGAAAAACCATTTAAAAATGCACCATTCAGTGGCATGAAGTACGTTCACAATGTTGTGCCACCATCACCATGATCTAGTTCCTGAACTTTTTCAGCCCCCCAAAAGGAAACCATGTACCCATTAAACAGAAGCACCCTGTTTCATCCTCCCCTGAGTCCCTGGCAGCCAGTCATCTGTGTTCTGTCTCTATGGACTTACCTGGATATTTCATGTAAATGGAATCACACATCATGTCGCCCTCTGTGTGGGCCTTCTTTCACTTAGCATAAGTGTTTGAGGCTCATCTGTGCACGTGACTGTACACCTGACCCTTGAACAACGAGGGAGTTAGGGGTGCCCACCCCCCATGTAGTCAAGAATCCGACACCTCCCAAACTTCTCATAGCCTACTGTTGACTCGAAGCCCAAACAGCTGATGAACACATATCTTGTATGTTCTATGTATTATATAGTGTATTCTTACAATAAAGCTAGAGAAAAAATGTTATCAAGAAAATCATATTGGGCGCCTGGGTGGCTCAGTCATTAAGCATCTGCCTTCGGCTCAGGTCATGATCCCAGGGTCCTGGGATCGAGCCCCGCATCGGGCTCCCTGCTCTGCGGGAAGCCTGCTTCTCCCTCTCCCACTCCCCCTGCTTGTGTTCCCTCTCTCGCTGTGTCTCTCTCTGTCAAATAAATAAAATCTTTAAAAAAAAATCATATTAAAGTACAATACTGCACTATATTTATTGAAAAAACCATGTATGAGTGGACCCGTGCAGCTCAAACCCAGGTTGTTCAAGGCTCAACTGTATACATGTAGGAACCTGATTTGCACCTAGAACCCTAGCAGCGAGGGAGGCTGGAAATCAGTGTCAGTTCTCCAGCCTCTAGTTCCAGGAAGGCCCCCCAGGAGATGGGAGTGGATGCTGACCGTCACCCAACCTTACCTGCCACGGGGCGACAGGGAAGTCAGTGTCTGGAGGGGCGCTGTGCGCAGCAGGAACGAGACCTGGAGAGACAGGTGTGGGGCCAGCGCTCAGAGTTAGATCTCAGGGTGCTTTTGAGGCAGTGGGAGTGGCCGAGGTCTGTGGTCCTCAGCACTGGGGAGGCGGGACCAGGGCAGGAGGGAAGGTAAAATTCAGTTCTCTCTGAAAATGCGACGGGAGGAAGTTCACTCAGCAGCTGGGCCCACCGTGAAGGAAGACATGGTGGAAATGAGGCTTGGGAGGACTCGTTTGGGACAGGTCGTCCTGGTATGTCTTTGCGCTCTGGGCCGCGGGCCTGCCTCCCGCGCGTTTCCCGGCTGTGCTCTGGGGTGTCCCATTTGTGTCTGGTCCTGGGTAGTGGCATCAACATCTCCTCTGTCCGCCTCCAACAGAGGTGTGAGCAGGACCTCGAAATACCTCGTTTTCCGTTAAGCTGCTGTGAAAATCCAGTATGTGAGTCTGCATCGGAAAACAGAGTATCCTGATCTGCCTCTGGGAAGAGAGCTCCTGGTGGGCTCATAGGGTAGAATGTGTTTCCATGAACACTTTCAGATTCTGATGGGTGTGACACTGTGAGACTTCAGTTCCAGGGCTGTTCGCATCACAGCATGTGCGCAGGACTCTGAAGCCCCTCCGTGCTGGTGGGGAGGCGGCCTGTCTTCAGACACTCACACGGAGGTGCGGGACTGGCGGGCAAACGTCCAGGACAGCAAACAAATCCTAGTGTGGGCCAACACAGGTGCACCTTGCCAAGTGCAGGGCTGCGTTCTCAGGGGACGACTGAAAAGCACGTGTCTGTACATCAAGGGGTTTGTGGATCCACCTGAATAAGTCTTACGAGAGGGAACCTAGCCCTGTGCTTTCCATATAAGCAGTTGGTGTCTGTTGAATGAGTCCTAGTCCGTGAACTGCACCTTCTGTCCACAGCCGGGATGTCAGGCGGTCAACACTTGTGGAACAATGGAATCGTACTAGCTTTTTTTCCAAGCTCTAAAAAAACCACTTATTTACTAATACATTCACAGAGGATACCTTGATCCCACAATGTTTTTTGCTGTAATGTCTCCTGATGTCCTTTTTGAAGAAAGGGAGACTGTGGGCTACATGCTTGTACCTTTAGTAAGATTTTGAGTTTGTGGGATCATCTCAACTTCTGGGTGTTGATTAGCAGAATGAGTCTGTTCCCTGGAGGGAAGTCCCCGCCTGTGGCCCTGACCCACTGGACGCTGTTAACAGTGATGAGGTCAGAGAAGTTATATTTAATACACTTACAGGGGACCCCGACCTGGAAAAAGCTAATTAGATAAAATTCTTCAAAGTGTCCCCTTTTAAAAACTTTTATTTTTACATAATGTCCTAATTAGAAAACAGTTGCAAGAATGGTACAAAAACCTGTATATCTTTTACCCAGATTTTCCCACTGTTGATATGTTGTCCCATTTATTATTTGCTTTATACATTTATGTATTTATTTTTGAGCCATTTGAGAAAATTTGAGAGTAGCATCCTACCCTTTTCCCTGTCAGAACTGCAGTGTGTGTGTGTCTTAAGAACAAGGACTTTCTCTTCCATGACCACGACACCTTCATCAATAGCGGGAAACAGAACAATGATACCATACAAGCGCCTAGCCCGCAGCTCGTCTTCAGATCTTGCCCATCACACTTCTCTTGTTTAACCTCTCGAAACAGTTCCTTGGCCTTTGCTTTCTTGACCTTGTTGTTTTGAAGAGTAAGGTCAGTTATCATGTGGGGTGTCCCTCAAGTTGGGTTTGTCTGGGGTTTCCTTGTGTTTAGATTCAGGAAAATCAGACATGATGCTGTGTTCCAAGAGCATCACGGTAGAGGCATGTGATGTTTGTCCTATACTTGTGATGTTAACTTTTACTACTTGGTTAGGTTGTGTTCGCTCCCTCATGAAGTCACCATGAGTTTTAGCCTCATTGAGCGTTCTTGGTGAATCAATTACCAAGATGGCTGCAAAATGATTTTCTAACCCTATCATTTCTTATGCAGAGGAAGCCCTCTTTTCTCTCCTGTTAAAATAGTTTTCGTTCATTTAGTGATAGGATAGACTTGTAGATTCTCATTTTATTCTATGAACATTGGTACTATTATTTATTTTGATGTTCCGATTGTACCACATTTGGCCAATCTTAGTTCCTTCACTAGCTCCTGTATCCCCGTCATTTTAAGGGTGCTTCCTTTCTGTCCCAAGATATTCCAGCCATCTTGTATTTTCCCTGCTGTAGCCCTAGAATCAGCCTTTTATCCAAGGAGCCCAAATAGATGACATAAACGATGGGCCAAAACCAGGAGTGAAACACCATCCTGACAATTAGACAGGATCTTTAGCTGTGCTCAGGCAAGAACAATGTTCCAAGCAGATGTTGACAGCTGTGTTGTGAGTTGCTCAGACTGCACCAGGAGGGCCATGCTAGGCTCGACTTCACTTAAAAAGGATGCTAATCATGGTAGATTGGTTCTGGAGCCCCATGGCCATAACTGCACGATGCAAAATTCTGGACAAGGGAGAAAGAGCTAATGGAATGAGCATGTTCAAGTCGGGAGAAACTGCTTAGGGCTGGAACAAGCCCATCAGGTCCCATGGGAGCCTACCATGAGGAACCATTTAGAGAGGAGGCTTTCTTTGTGTTGTTGGAAGGAATGGGCCCCAGGCTGCTGAGGACCGGGTAGGATCATATGCTGTTCTAAGACACAATGCTAGCTTGTGTCTGGTCTGGCCACACCATATCCACCATTCCCTGTACTCAGGACCTCCTCAGGATACCCGGGCAGTGGCCTCAACAGAATTTGGAGACCCGGATGAAGCTGTGTTGGTCTTTGTTGTGCTTGTACACTTGCATCAGTAGGCATCAATGTTTGGGGCCTGACTGGCCAGCAGGAAAGGCCAGGGAGGCCACAGTTTAAGCTGTTTGGGTGGGGGGGCCGCTGAGACCTGTTGCACGCTGTACCAGGGTTAAGCCTTCACCTTGTGACAACCCAGTAGAGGGGAACCCTTAGCTACCGCAGTTTGAAAGCAAGGGACCCAAGATGTATAATTGCTACCCAGAGAGCTGGGAGATCCTAAGATACAGGACAGGACTCCTCCACTCTGCCTTTGGGCTCCCCCTGACACAAACCACTGGAGTGGGTCTTGAGCAATGACCAGGGGGGTGAGATGGTCTGCAAAGTGGAACGTACGAGAGGAGGCCAGGAGCAGGACGGCCCCCACAGGCAAACGGCTGCTGTCTGCAAATCTCTGGAGGGTTGTCACAGAAAAGGTGTGTCCTTCAGGGGCTCCAGAAGGCAGGGATGCTAGGAGTGGGGGTGGGTTTATTTCTTCATCCATCCCTCCATTCATCCATCCATCTACCCATGCATCCAACACTTAGTGATCTTGGTCTGGTTGGGCATAGAGGATCAATAGGGCCGGATTTCACAGGGCATGGGGTAGGGGATCAGACAAATCAACAGATTTTTGCAATATGGAGGGTTCAGTGCCATCATGGGGTAACATGGAGGGGGACTACTGAGATTTGAGGGAATCAGGAAAGATGTTCTACGAAGTGATAATGAAGATCCTGAAGTATGGGTAGGATTTAGCCAGAGAGATAGATTTTGGCTCCCTTGAGGGGAAAAACAAAAATCAGAACAGGTTCTCTCGGGTAGGCGGGCAGGTCTGGCCTGCTGTGTGGGACGGCTAGCCCTGCCCACTCATGCAGGCTGCTGCAGGGCAGGCTCCGCACCCCCCCCCCCCCGCAAGAGCAAGGATGGGTGTCCCACCGCCAAGTGACTTGGCAGGAGATGGGCACCGTGTGTGTCTCTGCTGTTCCTTTTTCTGCTGCCAAAGCTTTAGCTAACAGCCTTACCCAGCCCTCTCCTGCCTACAGGCTCTGAACATTCGACAGTGAACTTTCAACTGCTGGGCCTTAACAAGCATCACCATTCAGAGCCTCAATTCCTTCTGTAAAAAAACAGGGCAGTGACCCCACCAAGTCAGTATTTGGCATACTGCTGACGGAACATAAGACCATGTCAGTGTATCAAAATACACGAGGTTTTGCTGGTTAGGATAAACTGCAGTAACATATTTCCCCCAAATGTCTGGTTTCCACAAAGGTTTATTTGCTCGTGGTATTATCTTTTCATTTTAATAGTTTTAGATGTGTATTAGAAAACACTAACTTTGTATTTAATAGTGACGTAAACATTTTTTAGTTCTGCAAAATTAAATGTCTTGGCTACGATTCTGGAAGGGAAAAGGACATTGGGGAACAGCTTCTTTAACTTCAGGTAATAATGAGTTCATATCGGTTGATTCTGACAGATGCACCACACTCAGACTGTCAGATGGTAGAGCCAGGAAACACGGGGACTCTGCTCAATTGTTCTGTAAATCTAAAACTCTTCTAAAAATAATTAATTTAAAAAGAGGATTTGAAGAAAAGTATAAGTACTACCTTTCTCCTCAGGTGGCATGCAGATACAGGAAAAACGAGTTCATGATCTCAGAACGTTCTGCACACTGTGAAGTCCTCTCCTCCAGGTACTGTTACTGCTCATCCCCACACAGCCCACCGCAGTAGGGGGGGCTGCACGCAGCCATCCAGACCCTGGGACCCAGAAGCGTGGGAACGAGCCGAATGGACACGACAGTCTGGGCCTCTGTCTCCTTCAGCCTCGGGAAGGCCAAGCAGGCGCCTGCACCCGGCCGCCCGGGAGCTCTAGCATGTACCCAGGCCAAGAAAGTCCTCCAAGAGGGCTTCTTTTAAAATATAGAACTTTATTTTGGTTGCAGAGATTTTCATAAGCATTTGGCTCACAGAAGAGTCATTACAAAATAACAAAGGCGGCATTTTGTACAGCGACTCACACTGGGGCCACCAGAGAAGTGCAAAAGACAGTGCTGGGGACGAGAGGGGCCGGTGCTCATGTGCCCACAGTCCTGGGGAGAAGCCAGTGCTCCTGGCTCCTTCCAGCCACCCCCTCCACCCAGCCCAGGAGAGCAGCACCGAGGGCCTGGCAGAACCAGCCTGGGAAGCCACTGGTAAGGTGCACAACAGCGCCCCCAACAGGCTGGTGAAGGCCCCGCATGAAAAGCCGAGTGGGAGGGGGAGTGTTCTGGCTGAGCCAGTCCTGCATTCAGCCCCCATCCTCAAGCAGGTGGGATCTGTGCCCACCTGGCTCTGGAACCTTGACACATTCACAGTACGGTACAGTAAAGCCCTTTGGGAGGCCTTCCTCCCCTCACTCAGGCTACTGACCCTATCCCAACCCTGGACTAGGAACTGGGGACAGACTGGGAGACCTGGCCCTACCGTCCGGGAGCTCACAGGCAGGTGAGTGGGACAGGGATGGACCTAGAAAACTCCAAAGCAAGGCAGAAAGTGCTCAGTACCTGAGAGGGGGCAGAGAAAGGGCAGCAGAGCCTCAGAGGGGGAAGAGCATGGTCACTGCAGGGACGGGAGCTCTGTGGAGAAGGCAGGGTCTCAGCTAAACCTCAAAGACTAGGTGGGACGTGACATGTGCAGATGGTGAGAAGGGCATGCCAAGAGGAGGACAGAGCACGGGCCAAGGCACAGAGTGGGGAACCGTGGTCGGGTCAGTAGAGGCAGGCAGTTATCCATGAGAGAACACGGACACAGACGAGGGGACCTGGGCACCTCCATCTCCACCAGTCTGGTGCCCAGGAGGGGCAGCTGGTGGGGGTGTGCGCAGGACCTGAGGCAGCATTCTCCTGAGTTTGGGAACTCCCTGAGGGCGGAGTGGAGTCTCGTGCGTCCTTGCCTTGCCCAACCTGGCACCAGGCTGCTCAAAGGAGGCCTGTGTTTTCAGCATGTCCCTTGTCATCCCTGGGGCAGCCTGTCCAGAGAGGCTCCCTGTTCCCCTCACAGTCCACGTTCAAGTTGAAGGGAACCAAACTCAACTCCTCCAGCCTCTGTAGATAGCCGGGAGGGCGTGGCCGCATCCCTGCAGGGATCGAGAGGCCCAAGAAAGGGGAAAATTCTGGGGCTCTTTCTACCTCACTAGAATCACCTCCTCCCTCAGGAGTCAATCTGCTCTTCTCTGACTAGAGTCCGGGTTTGGTGTGTGTAAAACACCACTTCCCTGTCATTCACACAGAAAGACCTGACTGAAGCTTTAGTATCAATTTTCCCCAACTCCATAACCTCTATAAGAGCTTGAATGACAGGAAGCCCACCAATCTTTTTTTTTTCCCTCAGTTCCCAGGAAGCGTGGAAGCCTGTTTTCTCTGGGGTACGGTGAGTAGGAGGACCGAGAGGGGCCTAGAGCCCCTCAGATGCCGCTTCTTCCATCCTGACATTGCCTTTACCTCCTGGCTCACCTGAACACCCACAAGCCTGAGTGCAGGGTATGGGGTTGCTGCTCCCGGAGTCTGGACAGCCCTCCAGCCGCCCCACCCCGCGGCTCCCATCCTTACAGAATGGTGCAGAAGACGCTGCGGTTGCTGTGGTAACCACCCTCCACGCGGGCTGTGATCCTAGTTGCCATGGCTGTCACCTTCTGCCCACTGTGGGCTGCAGAGGGGCCTCGGAGAGAGCTTTCAAGGTGAGGCCGTGCCGGTGGGTTCACCAGGCGCCACGTATCAGATCTGGGGGTGCAAAATGACGGTCCATGAACTGAGAGTCTGGAGCTTTTGCTGAATGCCCCGCACAATTTCCTTTGGTTCAGGATCACTGGATCCAGGTGTAGGTTTTGCCTCCAAGTCCATGAAAGCTCAAGGAGGTGGGACACATAAGGGACAAAAGTCCTGTATTCTAGTTCAGCTACACTTGCAATAGTTCCCTCTAGAAGCCTCAGCTTCCCCATGTCTATAAGGATCTGGAGAACATCAGTGACTTTTTCTTCTCTTTCATCCCCTCTCCCCCAGGTGTATGACATCCATGTGTATAGAAACTTTATTCATAATCACCCCAAACTAGAAACTACTTACCCCTTCAGCTGATGAACGGATAAACAGTGTGGTACATCCATATAAGGGAACACTACTCCGCAACAAAAAGAATGAATGACATGTGACACCATGGGCAAATCTCAGGTATACTAGGCTAAGTGAGAGAAGCCAGACTGGGAAGACTACATACTGTACAATTTCTTTTTTTATATGACATTCTGGAAACTGCAAATCTGTAGGGGACAGAAGTTGGTGAGTTTCCAGTCCCTCGAGTTCTTATGGAGACTATGAAGGGTCAGGGAAAGGTTTGCTCAGGGCTTTCTGTCATTTGAGTTACAAGGAGCCACCTCTTAACACCAAATCCTAAATTGCTTAAGCCAGTGACAATGTCTTCTGTGCCTTTTTAGGATGATTATGTTACAATGAGTAGGACTGTAAAGGTGTGGATAGTTAGAAGCTGGCTACTGTAAGGTGAGTGAGAAGCCTGGAGGTATGTTCAAAGAATTGCCAGCATTTGAATTTGGCAGCAGAGAGTGAGCCTGGAAAGGAAAATCAGGACCCAACAGTGCATGGTGGATAATGCCAGGCTGATGGGTCTGCGATTCCTGTATTCTGAGGTCTCCAGAGGGGCAGGAGGAAGCAGACCCCAGGGAGTCCACAATATGATTGCCAGGATGTAGGTAGAAAAGATTATAATTTCTATTTTTTTAAGCTTTATAAGTTATGAATATACAAAACATGCATATATGAGGTTTTCTCAACAACTATTTTTACTGAGAGTGTGTATAATTAAAAGAGGAACAGAGAAAGAGGGGCTCCATCAGAGGTTTCTGACCATGGACGTGAAGGACCAGAGCTGATTCAGACAGATTAATCTGGCAGGATGCATTAGGACAGCCTGCAGGGGTCGGGCAGGGACACAAGGTAGGAGGCTGCCGCCATAGGACAGGGCTATTTGCGGTGCAGGAGTGAGTGATGCCAACAGCAACGACAGTATGATCACCACCTTCCTAACCAGTGAGCAGAGCACCAAGCAAGCAGAACAGAGTCCATCCACAGACAAGTGCACCAGCATCCTGGCAGCGGGGCCACAGGTCGGGGTGAGGGGTGCTGAGACGTGAACAGGGGTGATGGCGGCTGGGAAGAGGAGGGGTCAGACTCGAGAAGGCCTAGTAACTGACTGAACTGTGATGTTAGGGGGAAGTTGGTCGCAGAGGTTTTGCTGCCAGAACAGAGTGGAGGGATGGTGAGGTCACTGAAATGGGGGACAGGGAAGGACAGGAAGGTTTGGAGCAGAAGTGTGTGAAGCCACTGTGGTACACAGAGGCAGAGGTATTAAAAGCAAGTGACAGCTGCAGCACCAGCAGTTAACATTTTGGGAATACCAGTCTGCTAGGTCACATGACCTGATTTTATCCCAAATTGGTGCTACAATGCAGACATCGGTAACTGGGTTTTATTAAGGCTCCAGGTGGTGAGTAACTTGCCCGAGGTTCCACAGCCAGTGAGTGGCAGAGCTGAGATCTGCAATCACACACCCTGGACTCTTAAAGCCTGTTCCCTCCCAGGGAGGCGGGCGCAGGGCCTCAGCACCGGCCTGAATGACCTGACCAGGGCCAAGGGCTGGCGGGACCGTGGGGAACAAGGGCAGCCACAGTCACTGGGCCTGGCTTCTCCGGTGACCTCACTGTGGTTCTGGGAGATTGGTGTAGGCAGACTGCAGACACTTACTTTTTCTTGAACACCAGGAACTTATTGTTTTGCAGGACACATTCTCGGTTGTTGGAGATCTGCTGAAAAATGGTCTTGCTGGTCTTGCCCTGGAAGATGATGTTCTCCTGCACCAGGGCCTTGGCGCGGCCCCGCACTGCAATGCCGTAGGCCCGGAATGAATGGATCCGGTTCTTTATTACCTGGGAGAGACCGTCAGAGCTTGTCATACCTCGGGGACTCCCAGACTGGTGGGGGGGGGGGGCGCAGGTAAGGGACATAGCTGTTATAAAATGGAGGGGTAAGAGCGTGCTCAGTAGGGCAGCATTGCACCATGGGAGCTCAGGGAAGGGTGTTCGAGATCAGGCAGGGAGAACCAGGGAAGGCTTCCCGAAGGGGATGATGGGTAAGCTGTAGGAGCTTACCAGATGCAGAGCAGGGGACGGCTGTTCCAGGAAGAAGGAACAACATGCAAAGGCCTGGCAGCGAGGGGAGGTTGCACCAGAAGCAAGGACCATTGGCAGCTCGACTGAGGCAACAGCGTGTCCCCCCCGCCCCCCTTCCTCTGCTTCCACAGTATTCAGATGTAGAGCTAAAGAATTATTTACTGCTTGCCTAAGTCACACTACTCATGAAGCTGGAGAACCAGAGAAAGGCTTTGGGATGGTAATTTCACAAGTGCAGGGACTGGGTCGGACGGGCTCAACGCTGAAACCCTAGCACCCAAGCGCAGTGCTTTGCAGCAAAAGGGAGCTGAGAGCTCACTTCTGGGGGAGACACAGAGGCAGAGGAGCAGATGCAAAGCACTGTGGGAAGTGCTCTGTGAGGCAGCAGTGGGCATAAGCACCCCGATGTCCAGAAAAGGGGTACCTCAGACAGCCTGGGGGGTCGGGGGAGGCTTCCTGAAGAGGCACAGAAAGGGGAGAAGGGGGTGCTGGGTATTCAGGGAACAGTGTGCACACAGGCCCTCCTCATTAAGCACCTACTGCATACTAGGTCCTGTGGGAGACTGTTCTGTTAGCGGGAGGGCTGAAAGAGCCCTGGGCTTGACCTGGAGACCAGAAAGATACCCTCAGGGGCACCCCCACCCTGGCTCTCTGCTCGTAACTCCTGCCCCTCCTTCAGGGCTCAGTTCACGTGCCCCTCCCATGGGAAGCCCCACCTGCGTCTCCCCGGCTGGGTTTGGGCAGGAGGAATGCTGTCCCTTGTGGTGCTGAGTGCTTCGGGCTTCTCAGTGGTGAGTACGAGGGCTGTCCCAGGGCTGAGCCCGGTGCTGGCACCACGCGTCACACACACGTACACGTACACACCTTCGTGTCGGACCTGGGCAAGAGCTGCAGCCCGCTGCCCCGGTTGCCAATGATGTCATTTTCGATGACGACGGTGCTGTCGCCCTTGGTGATGACGCCATGGCCTCTGTTGTCATAGATACCATTGCCCCGGAGCTCCACCTTGCACTGGGCCTCGACCTTGACCCCACTCTGGCGGTTGCAGGAGATACTGTTGTTGGCCACGCGGGTGAGCTGGCTGCTCTGGGCCACGGTGATCCCTCTGTCCCCATTAGCGTGGATCACATTGGTGAGGACGTGCAGCACCTCACTGCTCTGGACGTAGAGGCCTGAGGCTATGGGTGGAGGGGTTGGGGAGCAGGGTCAGCCCTGACAACACAGTCAGGAAAAACTTCCACGGAATTGTGCACCCCGGCAGAGAGGTGGGGGAGAGGCAGCCACACTCAGAACCGGCCCCTGGGAGTTACATCTTTCAAGATGGATGACAAACCAGGAATATCAAGGAAACTCTGTTCCTTCTGAACTTAAGTGCTCGGTAAACAGGGAAAGGTGATGCAAGACTCCTTGGGCTCAGTGGCTCATGAGACCCAGGCTCTCCTCCTGTGCTTGCATGCCTCCCGTGTTGCCATCCCACTGCTGTGTGCACCTCCTGTGACGGGGCGCTCACCACCTGTTACGGCTGCCCATTCCACCTCCACACAGAGCTACCAGCTGGACAGCTGCTCCATTTCTCTTCCCGTACTGAGCTGGAATCTACCTCTCTCTTGTTTTGGGATATTTTCTTCACAAGGGAAATTCTGTAATTTTTGAATAGAAAAATTTGTAAGCTAAATATCTAAAATGTGTTAGAAATTTTGGAAAGAAAATGGTGTTTGGGGTTGTATCTGCTTAGAGACACTATATGCTTTTAGAAAAAAAGCGTAAAACTTAGCAGGCTTAGAGCCGCATGACTTGGTCAGGAAGAGACGGGGGGGCAGGGGGGCCTGGGGGTGAAGAGGAGAGGACTCCCCAGTGGTGTCATCCACCCACCCCAAGAGCAAGAGACATCGGCAGCGCTGGGAGGAGGCGGTGCGGAGGACAATATGGGGTCACATGGGAGCCATGAGCCTGCAAGTTCCAACCTCTTGGTGCCACCTACCTGCTGCTTCTCCTGGCCTGCTGGGGAAGAGCAAATATAAATCAAGCATCTGTGAAATTATGTGGCTTTGCCTGTCCTACAGACAGCAGGGCCACACGGAGAAAGCCCTGAACTGGGAGGGGACAGAACTCATTTTCTGTCAGCTCCCACTCTCCCTGCCCTCTGCTATTCCCAGGGCAAGAGCTCGCCAGTGCCCAGAAGCCTCCTTTTAACAAGACTGCCTCCATCAGCCCACCACAGTGGTCCTGATGATCAGCCAGGTTTGGGAGCCCTGCAGTTAGATCAACTCTGTACGTTTTTTTTCCTCAATTCAATAAACACTGGAATGTCTATCAGTTTTCATCCAGTTTAAGATAACTTGTGGATTTAAAACACACTTATTCTTTGTATAAGAAAGAAAAATTGCCAATTAAACCATGATATGCCATCAACTGCAAATGTATGTCCTTAGATGTTAAAATGTGGACAATGTGTCTCAGAATGGATTAGAAATGTGTATGCCGGGGGCGCCTGGGTGGCTCAGATGGTTAAGCCTCTGCCTTCAGCTCAGGTTGTGATCCCAGGGTCCTGGGATCGAGTCCCACATCCGGCTCCCTGCTCAGCAGAGAGCTTGCTTCTCCCTCTGCACCTCCCCCTGCTCATGCTCTATCAAATGAATAAAAAAAAAAGAAATGTGTATGACAGGTGTGGGATCTGGTGGGGCAGGGGCGCCGACAGGAGTGGGGTTCGGCTCCTTGCCTCACGTTCATAGCCTATCAGAGTTGATGAAACAGCCAGAGAAACATCCCGTCCCAGGCCCTGTAAGTGCCAGTGGGGTGAGAAGGTTAAGGACGGAGGGCACATTCACAGTGGGCTCTGAACTTCAAGTTGTTTGGGATGTGCGGATGGGGGAAAGGGAATTTCAGGCAAGAGAAACAGCATGAGCTAGGCGGGGCTGAGGGGCAGGACAGAACGGATTTAAGTTCAGGGAAGATGATGTCCAGAGGTCTGGAGTATCGGGTGTGTGGCCAAAAGAAGCGGCCAACAAAGCGAGAAGGGTGCCTCCCAAGGCAGGCGGTGTGAGCACGGAAGGCTCTGGAGCAGGGAGACACTCACCTCCATTGTGATTAATACTGTTAGACTCAACAAGAGCTATGGTGACGGGCCGGCGCAGTGGGTCGTCGTCCTTCTCCAGTTCGGTCTCCCAAAGGATGGCATCTCCGTCCTCGCTGAAGCTCTCCTGGGCCCCGTGACCTCCAGGGAACCCCCCAGAACCGTCCTTCTGGCTAAACACTGCCACTCCGTACAGGCCATTGTAGCTGACGTGGTTGCTGGTGACGTGAGGCAGGCTGGACGACATCATCCACACACCACAGCCCTTATTAGCTGGGACAGGGAAGGAGCTGTCACGGACACTGAGCAGTGGGTGAGGCAGCACCCAGTGTCTCCCCAGGAGGGGCAGCAAAGATGGCACTGGCCTGGGAGACAGAGGCCCTGGTGTGCTAATGGCCTCGGACAAGTTCCTTTATGGCTGGAGGCTTCTCCTCCATACCAGAGGGATACCAGTCAGGTCAGTCTCACAACCAGGATCATTCCATAGGGTGTAAAAGTGCTCTGAGAACTGTGAAGGTCACACTTCCAGGTTGGAAGCACACAAGCCCAGAGGGACAGCACTAAGGGGTCCTCAGAGTTCATCCAGCCCAACCCCGTCCTGCAGAGAGATGGAAGTGGCCTCCGTCTGAGTCCCAGCCCTACCACTTCCTAGCTGTGTGACCTTGAGCGGGTTACTGAACTTCTCTGTGTCTCAGTTTTCTCATCTTTAAAATGGGGTCAATAACCATATCTACCTCAGAAGGCAGTCATGAGGATGTGATACAGCATATAAACCACCTACAAAGAACACGTTAGCTGCTATTATTATTATTACTAGAGATGCAGTCCAGAGAGTAAGGCTTTGCTCAAAGTCACAGCAGGAGTGAGAACAGTTTCCTTTCTAGGGCTACCCTAGTTCTCCCATTAGATTTCTAGTTCTTTGGATCAGAAGAAAGGGTAAGAGTTAGATGCCCACGTGTCAGAGCCTGAATGGCCCTGTCCTTACACAACTCCTGCCTTCTGCTATTTTAAATGGGGATGAAGCTCTCTGCTTTGCTGACCCTGTGGGTTACAAGGGGACTTAGGAAACGCTTCTGTATTCAGAGAGGGGCCGTGTGTCTGTGGCCTGAGACTGATGCTGTTCTTCAGGGCGTCTTTGAGGCCCAGGGACAGGCAGTGACTTTCTCAGGACCCACCAGCTAGAGATGGAACCTGGGCTTCCTGCCTCCCTGGTGGGGCTAGATCCCAGACCCCTTCCCCCAGGAACATGCGCCTCACCATAGATGGTGTTTCCTTCTATCAGTCCTTTGCCTTCATCCCCCACGACCACACCGTCTGAGTAGCCAAAGCAGATAAGGTTGCTCCTGAGGACTGGTACGCCTCCACGGCGGATGTCTACACCTCCCCACTGATTTTCACGGATGACGTTTTCTATGGAGAGGCAGAAGAGAGGGTCAAGCCCCAAGGGCCACCCACACTGGCCATGAGGACTGGGACACCTGAGAGAAAGGACCCTCTGGACCAGGACACCCAGGCTGCACCCTGTCAGCAGTCAGCATCCCAAATCTTGCCTGGTGTTTGACTTTTCAGGGACCTGAGTGCTGTTGGCTTTCCTCAAGGGCAAGGTTTGTATCTATCTTGTCCTCTCTCATATCTCTAGGCTCCATTGTATCCAGTGGCCTTCAGGACCAATGACTAAGAATGAACTGCTTTAGAGTCCCTGGACCAAGGCCAGGCAGGGTTGCCTGTCCTGGGGGCTGTTTCTGGGAGGGCTGAGGCAGAATCCAGCCATTTCCCCCACCCGCCTGGGGAGGCACAAGCTGGTCCCTGTCAGCCTCAGCTCTGGACTGACCACAGCCTTCCTCTCCCCATCCATCCCTCTCTGGGAATGGAACGAAGAGTCCTAAGGGGGGGGGTTTGTGCTGGGACCTTGATGCCCCCGGCACCATGGCCAGGCAGACTCTCAGGCTCTTGAGACTGGAGTGCAGTGGCCCAGGGGACCCTGTGTGACTGGTCCCTTCCTGCCCCTGTGACCGCATCCCACCCCTTGCCTCCCTTCACCATACCCAGTCACGTGAGCGATCTCCCTGCTCCCCAGGCACGCCGACGGTGTTCCACATGCAGCCCTGCAGGGAATTCTGGTTCTCTTCCGAGGCTTTGTCCTGTCACTCAGGTCTGGCTTACATGTCACCTTCTCAGAAAGGCCTGCCCTGACCACACAATCTTAAATACCCACACAGTCCCTCTATAACCTTATTTTAACATAATAAATTATATTATGTATAGTTTACATATTTATATTTATATATAACACGTACATATATATTTATGTAAATAAAGTTAATATATAATTATTTAATCTCTAGAGCACGTATCACCCCGATACATTTCTTTTGTGTGTATGTGCGTGTGCGTGTGCTTTTGTTTGTTTTCCCCTCCTAAAATGTCAGTTCCTGACAGCAGGAACCCAAGGGCAGCTGTTTCACACGTCTGTTTTGCATTGCCGTATCCCCAGCTCCTGCATACAGTGTGTGCTCAATAAATGTCTGATGAATGAAGGACATCTGGTTCAGTCACAGGGACTCACCGGGCCAATGTCTTATGTCCCAGGTATGGCTGTGCTCTGTGCTGAGGCCACACTCATGTAGCACGTAGACTTGGTTCTGGCCTTAGAGAACTTGCTGCCTTACAGTAGAGGAGACTGCCCTTACACAGATCACTAAGAAAAAAGATGTCCTAGAGCGTGCCTGCTGGGTACGGTGAGTGTCTGTGTGCACAGTGGGAGGTCAGGGCAGGCTTCCCTGAGGAAGGGACATTTAGGCTGAGACCTGAAGGATGGGCAGGAGTTGGCCAGGCAGGGGGGAAATGGGGATACATTTCCAGAGCGGGCACAAGCCCATACAGAAGACAAGAGGAGGGATTCAGTCTGTGTGCCATAAATGTTTCTGACAGTGTTATGTGAGCCGTCCAGGGAGCTCCTGTAAGCAGCAGGCCTGACAAAGAGCAGACAGACACTCCCTCCTTCTCAGGCCCTCCTTGTGACAAGCAGGGCCAGTGCATGGGGCCGGAGTCCCAGAGTGCTGGCCTACTATTCAGAGGAGGAGGCCAGTCTGTCAAGGTGAAGGACTGGCTGGGGGCAAGGCCAGGGATGTTGGCTTGGCTGCTGGTCGCTCAGTTGGCCATGGCTCTAGGCGGTTCCCACTCCTACCTGTGATGAGGCCTTTGCCGTTCTCGTTCACTGCTATGCCAGCTGCACGGCCCTTGAAAATGTGGTTCCCACTAAAATGGAAGGAGAAGAAGAGAGTGAGACCAGACCGATGTGTCAAATCCAATGCCTGCGCAAGGTGACTCTTTTCTTTTGTAACCTTCCCCAGATGACTCAAGTCCACAGAGGCATAAAGCATTTTCTGAAGTCCTAGAAGCCAGGCATTTAAAAATTGTCAGTTATTCCAGAGACAACTTGATCCAGAACTAAACCTACAACTATGCCATACGAGCACGATGATATTCATGTTTCTGTGGCCTCTCTTAACTATCGCTCACATACAAACACCGTTTGAAATGCAGGTCATCATGGTGCACAGGTGACAAGTCTTGGCGGTGTCAAGAATTCCTAGGACTGTGTTACACTTATTTGGGCATGATTTGTGTCCAAAGCCTGAATCAGATTCTCTGCCTATAATGAGCCTGCTATCTTCCGTTTGTATCCAACAGCTACTCTACGTTTTCTGTTAACTTAATCACCTATCCACTGAATGACAACATAAAATAATGGTATGCCTTAAAAGAAGAAAAGCAGATTTTTAAAAAGGGGGTTTTAAGAATACTGGACAATGTGGGGGAAAAAAAAAAGAATATCAATGTGTAACCAACATGAAACCTCATGGGCTGGGTTAGCCACATAAGGAAGATACAGGAAAACCCACTCCTACGCAACAGCTGTCACTGCCGTGGAAAGGCCTTGCGAATGAAAAACCTGAGCATGCTGAAAGACATGCATTGCTTTCCAGTCTCTGCAACTTGGTTTCCTGCCTGTTAAAACAAGGCCAGTCACACCTGGATGTTAGCACAATTGGGTTATCCCTGGAGGACACGTGCTGTTTGTTATTTTACTAACAGGAATGCTGTGACCTCCTTTCTTCCTGGAAGGGCACCTGCCTCCTGTCTTAGGAGGCAACCCTCCTAATTCCCATCATGTGGCTGAGGGATTTAGGTCCAAATATTCATCTGGCTCTTCAGAGCCTAACACAGGGCCTGGCACCCCATAGAACTTCACTGAGTAGGATTTGGCTAAATTTTCCATTTCTTAGGGTAGGGTCCAAATGGTTTATGTCCTTGGAGGAAAAAACCCAGCAAATTATGTTGATGCTGGGGAAGCGAAATGTCAACTGCACCTACACCATGGATTTGGGCTGACCAAGTGAAATCCTTTGTTAAAAACATCCCTATTTCTGCCCTTAGATTTGACGAGTGTGCTTTGATCTGGTTACAATTCTATCAGCAGATGGTTCTTGTGGGTTTCTAGAATTCGTGGTCAGAGACAGTCCCCGGGCTGGGGCACGCCGCGTCCGTGGATCTGTGGGCTGGGCCAGAGCAGCAAATGTGCAGCTGGTGTGTTCGCAGTATGAATCTCACTTACCTCCAGAAAGAACCCGTGGCCACCTGGAGAAACATGTATGTGTTTGCACACAGGGAGGGCAAAATAAAGGTAAAAGAGGTATCAGAAAACATTTAGGAAACGGGGACAGATGATTGTTCCAAAAACCAAGGGTGGGATGTTTACTTTGGATGAGCCCTTCTGAGCCCTGTGCTTCCTTACAGCCAAAGCAAAAAGGGAAACACAAAAGGTTATAAAACTCTCACTGGCAAAGAAAACTGCGGTGGTTTGCCTCATCTAGCCACTTCAGGGACCTCAAAATCGATTCTGTACCTTCCCCCAGATCCCTACCTTTCATCACAAGGCAACATAAAGGAAAAAAGCACAATGTATTCTCTCAAAGAGATTCTGTTGTTGTTTTTTTAAAAAGCTTTTATTTTTAAGTAATCTCTACACCCAGTGTGGGTCTGGAACTCACAGCCCCGAGATCAAGAGTCACACACTCCACCAACTGAGCCAGCCAGGTGCCCCTCAAAGAGGGTTCTGTTTTAAAAACCAAGACACCAATCTGACTGTAACAGTCCTTGCTCAAAACCCCTCAACTGTTACCAGCACCCACAAGGTCAAGTCCAACTTCCCAGATTGATGAATGGCTGCTATAACAAATCACCAAAAACACACTGCCTTCAAGCAACACAGATTTATGACCTTGTTTAGGAGGTCAGAAATCCAAAATGGGTCCTACAGGGCTAAATCAAGGTGTCAGCAGACGTGTGTTCCTCCTGGAAGGTCTGGGGGAATCCATTTCTTGTCTTTTCCAGCTTCTTGAGGCCACCCAGATTTCTTGGCCTCTGGCCTCATCACTCTGATCTCTGCTTCTGGTGTCACATTTCCTCCTCTCAACTCATTCTCCTGCTTCCCTCTAAGGATCCTTAGGATTACACTGGGCCCACCTGGATAATCCACGATAATCTCCCCATTTCAAGATTCTTGACGAACACATCTGCAATGTCTCTTTTACCACGTAAGAGCACATGTTCACAGGCTCCAAGGATTAGGAAATGGATGTATTTGGAGAACCATTATTCTACATATCCTACTCGATACCTGAGGTTCTGTGTTCCAGCCGCAACCTGCTTTGTAGGCCGATTTACTCAACCCCCTGGGCATCTCGTGACAGACACACATTTGTTACCATCTTTCCAGGACACACCCTGAATTTCACTGCCGCTGGGCCCAGAATACCATCTCCCCGGCCACAAAATCCTACTTACCCTTTAAGCACAACTCCATGTCAGCTCCCCCCATGCCCTTCCCTGACTCGCTCAGCTGGAATCGTGGCTGGCTCCTTTGGCGCTTACACGAAGGCCTATTGAGAAGCACTCGTTTTGGTGAGTCTTCACTTCATGAGACTGTAAATTCTATGGAGCAGAGACTGTTCTTACCCACTTTTTATACCACTGTCCCCTTACATAGAGAGTAAACACTCAAATGTGTGTTAAAGGAAAAACACACATACAAACACATACTCTTCAATAATGCAAAAGATGGAAAAAGAGCTCTGGGACCACGAACTGTTTTCAGTAAGCTGCCTGTAACAGTGAAAATAGATGCCGAACAGTAATAGGACTGGTTCAAAAAATAATGGAATATCAAAACAACAGAATGTTCTGAAACTTTCCAAAACTGACAAAAGCCATGAAACAACATGGAAGAGTGCATATGGAATAATCAAGGGGAAAAAACACTTCAGAATATATTTGCTGCACATCTCTGCCAGTTATTTTTCCTGAAGCAAGACCTAACAACTCGTGTCAGACGTGTTCTCAAGCCACAGTGGACTGTTAGCTAAGCCCTGAATCAGGTGCTCTGCTGCCTGTGCTCAAGTGGTTTCCTTTAGTAGGAATGTCCACTCCCCATCTCCGTGACAGCCCACTTCCTACCCATATTTCAGAGTCCAACTCTCATGCCCCCTTGAAAATGAGGTCTTCGCACATCCCCTTAATAAATGATTCCCTTGATGGCGTCTGTCAGTCTGCTGTGTATGACAGCTGGGATGGCAGCTCCCGGTGCCCGCAGTGCCCCTGCCCCTCGCATCTACAGCTCGCTCCGCTGATCGGTCACGGCATGCTTTTGTGCTGAGGCCAGATCTTAACAGAGCATCCTAGGTAGCCACTTTCAACCGAACAGACCTGTCAGGTGAGTTGAAACCTTTATGCCATCTCTATCTTAGAGTTATTTCTGGTCACACATGTCCTCCATGCTAGAGTAAGCTCC